>NC_034182.2:7908143-7965643 GCF_002021735.2 Oncorhynchus kisutch
TCCCACTCTCTCTCCATCTCTTCTCGTTCTGTCACTCGTTCTTTTCCCCCTCTCTGGCGGAGCAGTCAATTGTGCGATAGGTCAGAGGTCAGATGGAGTTGCAGCCAATTAAAGCCCTGCGGGTCGACACAACCCATCCCAAACAGGAAACAATCTCCGACCCATCTGTGTTCTCACGCCCCCGGGGCACACTCACCAATAACTTTATGTGTGTGTGTGTGTGTGTGTGATATACATCATTGTTATCAGTGTTATCGCTCCAAATATTTGTTAACACCTGCACCCTCTAATTTGGCAGTAGTGTCAACTGTGTGTGTGTGTGCATCTGTGTATATATGTGTGTTCTCAGCCCTAGAGCACGGTTGCCAATAACAGACCCCCCCACCCCCACCCCCAAGCCCCCACCTCAACGCCGAGCCCCCCTGTCCTTGTCCGTGTGCCTGTGGTAGAGAGCAGAGGTGTCCGTCAGTGTTGTGGTCCCTGCCTCCCAGCAGCTCTACAGCGGACCAGAGGTCAGTAATCGGATCACATTCCATCTCCCAGAGTGCCGCTGGGCTGGCTGAGATAGGGAAGGAAGGCAGAGCTCTGTGTTGTTGTGGCGCTGATGGAACATGGGGAACACTGAGTCCGTCTCGGTATGCGTTCTTGTGGGGGTGGGAATGAAAAGTGTGTGTCTGTGTCAGAGGCGTAGGCCAGACCCACCTGTCAGATTGAGCAGAAAAATATATGTTTTCACATTTTTTTCATGCTCTTTACTTGTCAGTGTTCCAAATGGGACATTATTCATATTTTTACCTAAACATGCAAGCACAATCAGATAGAATTCCTAGCAAGCTCTGCACTGGGTTAGTAAGATTTGATTAAATATAACATAACAGATGAACTGGAATGATATTCACTCTGGGTTGCCAAAAATAACTAACTGAAATCCACACCCCAATAAGTCATGAATATGACCTCATTGAGGCCTATGTCACTGTGCTTCTATGGCTATATATGCACCATTTCCATGTGCTTCTATGGCTATATATGCACAATTTCCCTATGCTTCTATGGCTATATATGCACCATTTCCCTATGCTTCTATGACTATATATGCACCATTTCCCTATGCTTCTATGGCTGTATACACCATTTCCCTATGCTTCTATGGCTATATATGCACCATTTCCCTATGCTTCTATGACTATATATGCACCATTTCCCTATGCTTCTATGACTATATATGCCCCATTTCCCTATGCTTCTATGGCTGTATATGCACCATTTCCCTGTGCTTCTATGGCTATATATGCACCATTTCCCTGTGCTTCTATGGTTATATATGCACCATTTCCCTCTGCTTCTATGGCTATATATGCACCATTTCCCTGTGCTTCTATGGTTATATATGCACCATTTCCCTGTGCTTCTATGGCTATATATGCACCATTTCCCTCTGCTTCTATGGCTATATATGCACCATTTCCCTGTGCTTCCATGGCTATATATGCACCATTTCCCTGTGCTTCTATGGCTATATATGCACCATTTACTTATGCTTCTATGGCTATATACACAATTTCCCTATGCTTCTATGGCTATATACACCATTTCCCTATGCTTCTATGGCTATATACACCATTTCCCTATGCTTCTATGGCTATATACACCATTTCCCTATGCTTCTATGGCTATATATGCACCATTTCCCTCTGCTTCTATGGCTATATATGCACCATTTCCCTGTGCTTCTATGGCTATATATGCACCATTTCCCTGTGCTTCTATGGCTATATACACCATTCCCTTGTGCTTCTATGGCTATATACACCATTTCCATGTGCTTCTATGGCTATATACACCATTTCCATGTGCATATATAGCTATATACACCATTTCCATGTGCTTCTATGGCTATATATGCACCATTTCCCTGTGTTTCTATGGCAGTATATGCACCATTTCCCTGTGTTTCTATGGCTGTATATGCACCATTTCCCTGTGTTTCTATGGCTGTATATGCACCATTTCCTGTGTTTCTATGGCTGTATATGCACCATTTCCCTGTGTTTCTATGGCTATATATGCACCATTTCCCTGTGTTTCTATGGCTATATATGCACTATTTCCCTGTGCTTCTATGGCTACATACACCATTTCCCTATGCTTCTATGGCTATATATGCACCATTTCCCTGTGCTTCTATGGCTACATACACCATTTCCCTATGCTTCTATGGCTATATATGCACCATTTCCCTGTGCTTCTATGGCTACATACACCATTTCCCTCTGCTTCTATGGCTATATGCAGCATTTCCTTGTGCTTCTATGGTTATATATGCACCATTTCCCTGTGCTTCTATGGCTACATACACCATTTCCCTATGCTTCTATGGCTATATATGCACCATTTCCCTGTGCTTCTATGGCTACATACACCATTTCCCTGTGCTTCTATGGCTATATATGCAGCATTTCCTTGTGCTTCTATGGCTATATATGCACCATTTCCCTGTGCTTCTATGGCTATATACACCATTTCCCTATGCTTCTATGACTATATATGCACCATTTCCCTGTGCTTCTATGACTATATATGCACCATTTCCCTGTGCTTCTATGGCTATATACACCATTTCCCTGTGCTTCTATTACTATATATACACCATGCCACTGCCTACTTTATTTGTTAATTTAGCAAACAAGACAACACACCGATATTTTAGCTTTAATTCGCTTTAGAAATGCTAAATTCTCCCAGCCTCATGTCAAAATGTGTAGAATTGCAGGAAATTAGCTTTAAAACAGCAACACTCATGGCAAAATATGTCGAATAGCATGAGATAAGCTATAAAACTGCACATTTGTGGGAGTGGGGGGGGACCTACATTTCGGGACCTCCACCCACCAATGAAATTGGTAGCCACTGGTCTGTGTGCCTGCGTGTGTGTGTGTGTGTGTGTGTGTGTGTGTGTGTGTGTACCTGTCTGTATCTGCCTGTTTGGTGGTGGGGATGAAAGGTGTGTGTGTGTGTTGGAGGTGAAAGTTAGGTGTGTGTGTTTACTGGGGGAAGTGTTGCCTCAGGGTATTACCAAATAAAACCACAGTTGTGCTGTTGTGCTAGTCCTATTGCACTGTAGCTACCATTGTGTTCTCTCTACATTTCTATACTGTAGATCTACAATGCTTTTATAAGCAGAGATGATATGTGTGTCGGACATTCTACTTTGAATGAAGCTCATATGCAATGACAGACGGTCACACGGACTTAATCCTATGCTCAGTGGCATCCCTGAAGTGACTATTTCACTCTTTTCTAGAAGGAGGAACCGACGGCACGTCAAAATGAAGTCATTCTACAGTATATGGGCAGTAATATCGTCTCATGCCTGTCACTGTGTGTACTGTATGTGTGTGAGAGACAGGGGGAAACCAGACGTCTTTCTCAGGCACGGGCAGGCTGTTATGAACATTCATTCAAAACCAGCCCAAGGACTCATCCTTCTATTGTCCACAGCCAAACAGCTCAATCATGGCTTAGCGCTCTCTGACGAAGGAAACATCTACTTGTGAGGGGTGTCCACCAGATCATTTCCCAGTACAACAAGCCACTGTTATTTATAAGGATAAGGCAATAACGAGAATTCCAGCGATTCATTTTGACAGGCGTAAGAATGTGATGTCATGACGCCGTCGGTTCTATTCGCAACAGTAAGCAATGTTTGGCAGTGGCAGTGCTATGACAACACAACGTGCAATATTCCACCCAGGTACTTAATATGGATATTCTATATCTGTCAACAGCAACCGCATCAACTCTCTACAGGGCTAGCTGCCAGAGGAGGAGAGAGAGGAAGGGAGGGAGGGAGGGAGGGAGGGAGGGAGGGAGGGAGGGAGGGAGGGAGGGAGGGAGGGAGGGAGGGAGGGAGGGAGGGAGGGAGGGAGGGAGGGAGGGAGGGAGGGAGGGAGGGAGGGAGGGAGGGGGAAGGTGGAGATAGAGAGAACTGGAGAACAAATTTGGCTGTGCTCCAAAAAGGAAAGGCGCTGAATATGTTGTGACAAACAGTGTGAGTGTCTTCGGTCATCGCAATATGTTACTGATAAAGTTAGCAAAAACACACACATACACACACTCCCTCCTGAAGAATACGATCATCTGTTTCTCATTGTTGAGGAATCTTCTGAGTCGCCTCCGTCGTCCTATCCTCCCCCCCCCCTCCTTCCCTCCCGAGTGTACTAGCCTCCAGCCCAGGCACACTGCTGAATAAATCACAGAGTTTATGGGATCAGGAACAGTGAGGCATGTGACCGAGGATAGTGCCTTGAGGAAGAGGGGGGGGGGGGGAGTAGGGGGTGAGTGGATGAGGAGGTGGTGGGGTGAGGTTGGAGTCAAAGCCGTAGGCGGGACATGGCGAGAACCGTCAGGCGCCCAGGTTTCAAAGAGCAGACACAGAAACACCAACTCATCCTTAATATGGACTACGTTACTAAATGACATACAGTGACCTGCAGGAAACAATCACCACCTTATTATGTTCATAACTAGAATAACTACCACACATCAGTATTCTGCGTTATAGAAGATGCATGATGGATAATGGAGGGATTGAAACTAAGGATACACTCCGGGATCTTAAGCCTAAACATACAGTATCTCACCAATTGGATTTGTAACATATGATACGAAATTGCAAGATTCATGACAGAGCACACGAAATGGATAACGTATGCATATAAAAACAGGGACCCGATTTCAAAACTACCGGGTGAAATACTGCAAAAGTTAGAGTGCATCTTTAACCTATATGACATGTGCTTTACGCCAGGTTTCATATTTTATTTGTTTACATGCACTGTGTGAAACCAAAAATGATGGGACCAAAACTTAGCACCATTCTGCCAAATGTTCTTAGATAAAACGCATCTGACCTTGTCTTACCAGCTACTGTTTCTCAGGATAAACTCATAGTGAAACATCTTAAAGACATAAAGCCTTGAAACATCTTTACACATGTTTACCGAGAGCATCTGAGCTCCTAGAAAGCCCACTCACAGGCACTCACACACAGCCATCTAGGCCAAACTGAAGAGAGAAACTAACAATAGGTTGTTTGGGAGGAGGAAAATGACAACACAGAAGAGGACAAGAGTTTAAGAAAATTGGGCCATGGAGCTTAGATGAAGAGAGAGAGGGAAAGACAGAGACAGAGAGAGAAACAGGCAGAGAGAGAAACAGACAGAGAGAGAAACAGACAGAGAGAGAAAGAAAGATTTAGCCCTGGATGACTCAAACACGTTAATAAAGTGGTGTTGAGTAGCGATAAAGCCCAACCTTTTGAAGTTTATGTCCCCCAAACATTTAGTGGGATGTTACCAAAGCCACAAACTGCCTTCGACGCCATTAGCCTTAACTAATGCAGGCTAGAGTTACATCTAGAAGAGCTTGAAGAAACAGAGGTGGGGGCCTGGAGGGGAGAGAGAGAGAGAGAGAGAGAGAGAGAGAGAGAGAGAGAGAGAGAGAGAGAGAGAGAGAGAGAGAGAGAGAGGAAATGAGTAAGAGAGGGGGAGAGAGGGAAGAGGAGTAAAGAGACGGGATGAAAAGAGGAGAGTGGTAAAAGAAGAGTCATGTTTCATCATGTTCAGTCTTGTCTCAGTTTTTGGGGAAAGAGGGCGAGAAGAAGAGGGATGGAACCATCTGTTACAACCCCATCTCTCTCCATCTCTCTCCCCTCCTCTCTCTCCCCTCTCGCTTTCTCTCAAAACAAAGCACCCTGCCTCCATCGCCCACCACGCCACATTTGTGATGCGTGTGTGTACATGTCAGCACCGTCTTTTCAGAATTGTTTATTAATAATAAAGAGAAAATGGAAAAATCAAAATAAATACTGCAAAACACAAACCACAACCTATTTCATGCTCTGTGTAGTACAGTGCACAGAGAAGCACTGCTCCGAGGTCAGACCCAATGCTCCGAGCGATCCACAGGATATATGAACCTGTTCCCTGCTTCTGATCCAGAGTCAGCTCATCAAATATTAATTTGCTCTGTGGTGTGTGGTATTCCTGGGAGCGTAGCCCGGCCGAATACAATTACATGCAATAAACAGCAGTTCTCTGCTTTAATCACGAGATCAACGTTTACATGATTAATGTAATAAACTCCAATCTCATATCGCTGTTATGAACTCAAGCTGAGAGTGTGGTGGAGAATGTTATGATTATGCACGTGATTATGTTGATTCAGCTCTTGTTATTACCTCTATTCATTTCATTGCCATTATCTGGGGCCTTGTGGTTTTTATTGAAGGCGACAGCGTGTGATATGTTGCCATATGGAAGGGAAGACGAGGAGGTCGGCGCGGATTTTGAACGGGTCAGAAGCGGGTTCGACTCATTTCACAACCTGGTTTCACGACCGACATTAAATCACATGTTTTTAGTCATGTACACAGTTTACAGCAGGTAGTGCTAACTCCCTCAACATTGCAGTACAATAATCAATATCAATACTAATCAAAAGTCTAATCAAAATAACAGGTTATTAGGAGATGGTAATATGCATAGTAATACACTACAGTAGAGTATATACAGCATAGATTATGAATGTGCTATGTCAAGTATGACTTTATTTACACATATAGAGTGGATAGTGTCTTGGTCGAGCAGTAAAAATATAGTATTGTAGAGTGTGTGATAGAATATCTGTAACTCCAAAGAGAGAGAGACAGAGAGAGAGAGAGAGAGAGAGAGAGAGAGAGAGAGAGAGAGAGAGAGAGAGAGAGAGAGAGAGAGAGAGAGAGAGAGAGAGAGAGAGAGAGAGAGAGAGTGTTGGGACTACTAGATTGAGTTCAAAGGTGTAAACATGTATCAAAGGGCACATCGCTGGAAAATAAATGGGACGAACTGAAGGCACGTATATCCTACCAACGAGACTTTCAAAACTGTAATTTATTATGTTTCACTGAGTCATGGCTGAACGAAGACCTTAAGAACATACAGCTGGTGGGTTATACTCTCTATCGGCAGAACAGAACAGCAGCCTCTGGTAAGACACGGAGCGGCGGCCTGTGCATATTTGTAAACAATAGCTGGTGAACAATATCTAAGGAAGTCTCAGGGTTTTGCTCGCCTGAGGTAGAGTATCTCATGAAAAGCTGTAGACCACACTATCTACCTAGAGAGTTTTCATCTGTATTTTTCTTAGCTGTCTACATACCACCCCAGACCGAGGCTGGCACTAAAACCGCACTCAATGAGCTGTATTCCGCCATAAGCAAACAGGAAAACACTTATCCAGAGGAGCACTCCTAGTGGCCGGGGACTTTAATGCAGGGAAACTTAAATATGTTTTACCTAATTTCTATCAGTATGTTAAATGTGCAACCAGAGGGAAAAAAATTCTAGACCTCCTTTACCCCACACAGAGAGGCGTACAAAGCTTCCCTCACCCTCCATTTGGCAAATCTGACCATAACTCTATCCTCCTGATACCTGCTTACAAGCAAAAATTAAAGCAGGAAGCACCAGTGACTTGGCCGGTCAGATGAAGCAAATGCTAAACTACAGGACTGTTTTGCTAGCACTGACTGGACTGGAATATGTTCCGGGATTCTTCCGATGGCATTGAGGAGTAGACCACATCAGTCACTGGCTTTAACAATAAGTGCATTGAGGACGTCGTCCCTACAGTGACTGTACGTACATACCCCAACCAATAGCCATGGATTACAGGCAACATTCGCACTGAGCTAAAGGGTAGAGCTGCCGCTTTCAAGGACTGGACTCTAACCAGGAAACTTATAAGAAATCCCGCTATGCCCTCCGACCAACCATCAAACAGGCAAAGCGTCAACACAGGACTAAGATCGAATCATACTACACTGGCTCTGATGCTCGTCGGATGTGGCAGGGCTTGTAAACTATTACAGACTACAAAGGGAAGCACAGCTGAGAGCTGCCCAGTGACAGGAGCCTATCAGACGAGCTAAATAACTTATATGCTCGCTTCGAGGCAAGTAACACTGAAACATGCAGCTGTTCCAGAATACTGTGTGATCACTACAGCTCAGCGTTCAACACCATAGTGCCCTTAAAGCTCATCACTAAGCAAAGGACCCTGGGACTAAACACCTCCCTCTCCAACTGGATCCTGGACTTCATGACTGGCCGCCCCCAGGTGGTAAGGGTAGGTAAAAACACATCCACCATGCTGATCCTCAACACGGGGGCCCTCCACGGGTGCGTGCTCAGTTCCCTCCTGTACTCCCTGTTCACTCATGACTGCACGGCCAGGCACGACTCCAAAACCATGATTAAGATTGCTGATGACACAACAGTGGTAGGCCTGATCACCGACAGTGATGAGCCTATAGGGAGGAGGTCAGAGACCTGGCCGTGTGGTGCCAGGACAACAACCTCTCCCTCAACGTGATCAAGACAAAGGAGATGATTGTGGACTACAGGAAAAGGAGGACAGAGCACCCCCCCATTCTCATAGATGGGGCTGCAGTGGAACAGGTTGAGAGCTTCAAGTTCCTTGTTGTGTCCACATCACCAACAAACTAATGGTCCAAGCACACCAAGACAGTTGTGAAGAGGGCACGACAAAACCTATTCCCCCTCAGAAAGGAGACTGAAAAGATTTGGGTCCTCAGATCCTCAAAGGTTTTATAGCTGCACCATCGATGGCATCCTGACTGGTTGCATCACTGCCTGGCATGGCAACTGCTCGGCCTCCGACCGCAAGGCACTACAGAGGGTAGTGCGTACGGCCCAGGACATCACCGGGGCCAAGCATCCTGCCATCCAGGACCTCTATAACAGGCGTATAACAGGTGTTCCTTCAGAGGAAGGCCCTAAAAATTGTCAAAGACTCCAGTCACCTTGGTCAAAAACTGTTCTCTCTGCTACCGCACGGAAAGCGGTACCGGAGCGCCAAGTCTAGGTTCAAGAGGCTTCTAAACAGCTTCTACCCCCAAGCCATAAGACTCCTGAACAGCCCGCACATTGACACATTGCCTCTGTACCGGTACCCCTTGTATATAGCCCCGCTATTGTTATTCACTGCTGAACTTTAATTATTTGTTATTCTTATCTCTTAATTTATTAGAGATTTTCTTTAAACTGCATTGTTGGTTAAGGGATTGTAAGTAAGCATTTTACTATAAGGTCTACACTTGTTGTATTCAGCACAAGTGACAAATACAAATTGATTTGACTTGACATCAGTGTTAACACAATGTTCAGGCAACTGAACAACAGAGCCATACCATTCACTAGGAATACACTAGATAGAATGGACACAAGCAGTACACCCATATCTAGCTACTAGAAATACAAGTTTCCCACAATTCTTGGTCCCTCATGGCCAAATCCCAAACCTCTCCCAGATATACTGCTTACTGTTCTCCATTACGTTCTACACCAGTGTCTACAGGTAGTGGACAGGGAATGTTTTGGGATTGGGCCCATCTTTACAGCTGCTTAATCGGTCTCTCCCTGTTTATTACATTTCTACACGAAAAGAACAATCCACTGGCATCAGACAGAGACAGGAAAAATAGCACAACCTTGCTGGAGAGGCAGAGTTGGAGAGGCAGAGTTGGAGAGGCAGAGTTGGAGAGGCAGAGGCAGATCTGGCCCAATCAAGTCATTTCTCTCTCCATGGATAAAATAACACACATCCGATTAGGGTGGAATCAGTTGGCTATGGACAACATGGGGCTTTATGGTCTCTCACACTGGGTCTATGAACATTCTCTCTCTCTCTCTCTCTCTCTCTCTCTCTTAATTCAATTCAAGGGGCTTTATTGGCATGGGAAACATATGTTAACGTTGCCAAAGCAAGTGAAGTAGATAACTTGCAAAAGTGGAATAAACAAAAAAAATGAACAGAAAACATCACACTCACAGAAGTTCCAAAAGAATAAAGACATTAAAACGGTCATATTATGTATATATACAGTGTTGTAACGATGTACAGACGGTTAAAGTACAAAAGGGAAAATAAATAATCATAAATATGGGTTGAATTTATTATGGTTTGTTCTTCACTGGTTGACATTTTCTTGTGGCAACAGGTCACAAATCTTGCTGCTGTGATGGCACACTGTGGTATTTCTCCCAGTAGATATGGGAGTTTATCAAAATCGGGTTTGTTTTCTAATTCTTTGTGGATCTGTGTAATCTGAGGGAAATATGTGCCTCTAATATGGTCATAAATTGGGCAGGATGTTAGGAAGTGCAGCTCAGTTTCCACCTCATTTTGTTGGCAGTGTGCACATAGCCTGTCTTCTCTTGAGAGCCAGGTCTGCCTACGGCAGCCTTTCTCAATAGCAAGGCTATGCTCAAATCTTTCCTTAAGTTTGGGTCAGTCACAGTGGTCAGGTATTCTGCCACTGTGTACTCTCTGTTTAGGGCCTCTCTCTCACTCTCACTCTCACTCTCAAATAAAGGAGCCATCACACAGAAAGGGAGGAAATGAGAGTTAGAGAGAGAGTCTATTTGCTCTCAAATCTCATGATTTGGTTGGGTCTTATTGTGTTGCTGTCCTGGGGCTCTGTGGGGTGTGTTTGTGTTTGTGAACAGAGCCCAAGGACCAGCTTTCTTAGGGGACTCTTTTCCAGGTTCATCTCTCTGTAGGTGATGGCTTTGTTATGGAAGGTTTTCTGAATCGCTTCCTTTTAGGTGGTTGTAGAATTTAACGTCTCTCTTCTGGATTTTGATAATTAGCGGGTATCAGCCTAATTCTGCTCTGTATGCATTATTTGGTGTTTTATGTTGTACAAAGAGGATATTTCTGCAGAATTCTACATGCAGAGTCTCACTTTGGTGTTTGTCCCATTTTGGGAATTCTTGTTTGATGAGTGGACCCCAGACCTCACAACCATAAAGGGCAATGGGTTCTATGACTGATTCAAGTATTTTTAGCCAGATCCTAATTGGTATGTCGAATTTTATGTTCCTTTAGATGGCATAGAATTCCCTTCTTGCCTTGTTTCTCAGACCATTCATAGCTTTGTGGAAGTTACCTATGGTGCTGATGTTTAGCCAATGTATGTATAGTTTTTTAGTGTTCTCTAGGGCACACATCTAGATATATCTAGATGGAATTTGTATTTGTGGTCCTGGCGACTGGACCTTTTTGGAGCCCCATTATTTTGGTCTTACTGAGATTCACTGTCAGGGACCAGGTCAGGCAGAATCTGTGCAGAAGATGCTGCTGTAGGCCCTCCTTGGTTGGTGACAGAAGCACCAGATTATCAGCAAACATTTGACTTCAGATTCTAGTAGGTTGAGGCCGGGTTGTGCAGACTTTTCTAGTGCCCTCGCCAGTTCGTTGATATATATATATATATATATATATATATATATATATTGAAGAGGGTGGGGCTTAAGCTGAATCCCTGTCTCACCCCACGGTTCTGTGGGAAGAAATCGGTGTGTTTTTTGCCTATTTTAACCCCACACTTGTTGTTTGTTATCTTCCTGTCTGGGTTGGCGCCCCCCTCCCCCCTTGGGTTGTGCCGTGGCGGAGATCTTTGTGGGCTATACTCAGCCTTGTCTTAGGATGGTAAGTTGGTGGTTGAAGATATCCCTCTAGTGGTGTGGGGGCTGTGCTTTGGCAAAGTGGGTGGGGTTATATCCTTCCTGTTTAGCCCTGTCCGGGGGTGTCATCGGATGGGGCCACAGTGTCACCTGAACCCTCCCGTCTCAGCCTCCAGTATTTATGCTGCAGTAGTTTATGTGTCGGGGGGCTAGGGTCAGTTTGTTATATCTGGAGTACTTCTCCTGTCCTATCCAGTGTCCTGTGTGAATTTAATTATGCTCTCTCTAATTCTCTCTTTCTCTCTTTCTTTCTCTCTCTCGGAGGACCTGAGCCCTAGGACCATGCCTCAGGACCACCTGACATGATGACTCCTTGCTGTCCCCAGTCCACCTGGCCATGCTGCTGCTCCAGTTTCAACTGTTCTGCCTGTGATTATTATTATTTGACCATGCTGGTCATTTATGAACATTTGAACATCTTGGCCATGTTCTGTTATAATCTCCACCCGGCACAGCCAGAAGAGGACTGGATTTACTACCCCACCCCCCATACAGTTCGCCCTTCACTGACACCACCTCCCCGGGTGCCGATGACGTGGCTGTCAATTAAAGGCAGCCCCCCCGCACATCTTTGATTCAGAGCGGTTGGGTTAAATGCAGAAGACATATTTCAGTCACACTTGAGAAGGCCTGTGTTGGTCTCAAATGACTCACAATCAGTCAATCAGTTATTTCCCTCCTCCCCTCATATAAATAGGACGGGTATTTCCAGGATTGAGGCCTTGCCCAAGATCCATCCATTTTCCTTTCCACTATTCCTCCTATCACCCTCTACCCCTCTGAGCAAAGTTTTCACCCTCTCTCTTCGTGTTCACATTTCTCTCCTTTCCCATTTTAGCCTTTGAGAGCTTGGGACCATAAGATTCTATCTGTATTTTTGTCCAAATTGATTTATTGACATAGCCTTGTTCTGTTCAAAGTGCTTTACCTATCTCTTAAGAAGAAAAAAAATACAATACAAAAATTGCTGACACCATTCAAACCAATGAGGGTTCGGAACTTTAATTGTCTCAGAATCATCTTTATGCCCCAAGCTCCCAAGATCTCGCCCTATCTCTTCATCTTCCTTTCTCTCCTTCCTCCTCCTTTTAGCTCCATCCCTATCTCTCTCCCAGTCCTGTTGGTGTAGTTGTTTCTCAGTGAATATGTGGAGACTTCTGACATGCCCTTGTTCTGTTTCAAAACACATCACAGATAATACAGTTGAAGTCAGAAGTGTACATACACCATAGCCAAATACATTTAAACTCCGTTTTTTCACAATTCCTGTCTTTTAATCCTAGTAAAAATTCCCTGTCTTAGGTCAGTTAGGATCACCACTTTATTTTAAGAATGTGAAATTTCAGAATAATAGTAGAGAGAATGATTTATTTCAGATTTGATTTCTTTCATCACATTCCCAGTGGGTCAGAAGTTTACATACACTCAATTAGTGTTTGGTAGCATTACCTTTAAATTGTTTAACTTGGTTCAAACATTTCGGGTAGCCTTCCACAAGCTTCCCACAATAAGTTGGGTGAATTTTGGCCCAATCCTCCTGACAGAGACAGTGTATCTGAGTCAGGTTTGTAGGCCTCCTTGCACGCTCAAGTACAGTTTTTTTGTCTTATTTCTAGTTTTTTTCACAATAAAAAATATTTTGCATATTCAATGTGGTAGGCATGCTGTGTAAATCAAATGATACAAAACCCCCCCAAAAATCAATTTGAATTAAGGTTGTAAGGCAACAAAATAGGAAAAATGCCAAGGGGGTGAATACTTTCACAAGCTACTGCATTTCCATAGTTAGAGTGGTCACTAATATCTTCTCAATATACAGTAATAGACAATCTTTGGTTTCCTTTTAAAGTTCCACAGGAAGTAACTACTCAACAGACTATAGAGGAAGAGTTGAAACCAGAAGTGGAATATGAGTTTTCTGGTAAGCTATCAATTAAAAAAACGGAATAAGGAGAGAGGTTGATCAGAACAACATATGGCACCTTAGATAAAGAGTTGGAAATAGTTTCGGTATCGACAGCGATACTCTGTGTCTCTCTGTATGGTCGATACAACATGTCATTCACACTACTGTTGCCTAGCACCCAGGCATCACCATGTGTGGTTACTTCCCCTTCCTCTTTCAGAGGGACATAGTGATGTGATCTCTTTCAACATAGAACGTCAAAGGAGCAAAAACAAGAGGGTGAGGGATAGAGGGAACAAATTGTGAGTGGAAAAAGAAAAGAACAGAAAATAACAGAGCAGAGACAGAGTTAAACAAAGAGACAAACTGAAGGGGTGGTAATACACAGCAAATAGCATCAATCTGCCACAGTGATTAGTTTTCTTTTTTATCCCAAAAGCAGCCACTCAAATGTGTCAACAGACACACGTGCACAAACTGTTTGTCCTCTTCTTCGTCACCTCCTCCTCTCTCCCTTCCTCCTTCTCTCTCTCCTCTCCCTCTCTCTCCTTTTGTCTCTCACGTAGGATGATCCCCTCTCTCTCTCTCTCTCTCCCACACACACTGTCTCTCTCTGTCTCTCTCTCTCTCTCTCTCTCTCTCTCTCCCACACACACTGTCTCTCTCTCGCTCTCTCTCTCTCTCCCACACACACTGTCTCTCTCTCTCTCTCTCTCTCTCTCTCTCTCTCTCTCCCACACACACTGTCTGTCTGTCTGTCTCTCTCTCTCTCTCTCTCTCTCTCTCTCTCTCTCTCTCCCTCTCTCTCTCTCTCTCTCTCTCTCTCTCTCTCTCTCTCTCTCTCTCTCTCTCTCTCTCTCTCTCTCTCTCTCTCTCTCTCTCTCTCTCTCTCTCTCTCTCTCCCTCTCTTTTTCTTTTTTTTCTCCCGCTGTGACACTCTGGGCTATTGACTCCTACCCTGCCGGATATGAAGTGGTTTATTTATACCACTCACACCTTGTTGTGTGATGTTCTGTGGTAATGCCTCTAACCTGTCTCTCCCCCACCCTGCTGCCTTCTCACTGTCTTCCCACCTCTGGATTTATTACCCACAATTCCACCCGTGTTCTCCCGCCCCATCTCCACCTTCTCTAATTTGAGTCTTCCAGGAATAACCCTGACTTGAAGCCAAATGTTGCAGCATTTTATGAGATGAAAAACAGGGTGTGTTTGTACTTTTCTCGGCTTGTTTCTGACTCTCTGTCGTCCAAGACGCAGTTTGTTAGCTGAAAACATTTCCGGCGCAGTGTGGAGAGGACGGTGTCATGTTGGTTCATTTTCTCATTTTCTGAAGACACTAGTAACCTTTGCATTTGATTCATTTTCCATAGTGTCTCATGCTAAACGCTGGGTAACCTTTGCCGAAACCACAAACAAACATTTAGAAACGGATGGCTGAGTTTATTATCTAACAAACGTCTCCTCCAACCTTTTCAAGTTCAAACAGACAAAGAGTTTACATCCTTTCTTCTACCCCTTTTGTCTCTCCCTCCTTCCCGCTCTCGTTCTTTCTCCGTCTCACTCTCTCTCCAGCTGTCTCTGTTTTTCTCTGACACAAGCATACATTTGAAAGCACCCACACAAGCAGCATCATCTACTGTCTGCATTATAATTCGGTATGCATGATACGATTCACCACTATTGTTACACCAGACACCTACAGTAACATTGGTCCTCTAACACAGCTGATGACATTGTCTCCATAAAACGCAATGGTCTGTGTATGGCCTGTATGAATATATGTGTGGTTTTACTGTGTGTGATGGTGTTGTTGTTGTGTGTGTGTGTATATATGTGTTGGTGTGCACGCGTGTGTGTGAGAATTTCTCTCCTTTGCGTCGTCCTCCTTCTCCTCGCTAAACTGTGACTCAAACTCAGTCAGGGCTGAGCAGGTGACCCAGAATGAAGAGGAAACAGAGATGAAGGGAAAGAAGCGAGGGAGCGAGAGAACACAGAGAAGAGCGAGTGGCTGATATTTATAGATATGAGGATAATGATGGTAACTGCACAGAGGGAGTGTGAACATCAAGAACTGAAGAGCAGAGGAGAGAGAATCAGAGTGTGTGTGTGTGTGTGTGTGTGACGATGTTCGTCTGAGGTGTGGACCAAAGCGCGGCGTGGTAAGTGTTCATGTTATTTTTTATTTAAACTGAACACAAAACAAAATAACAAAGAGAATGAACGAAAACGAAACAGTCCTGTCAAGTGCAGAAACACAAAACATAAAACAACTACCCACCAAACCCATGTGGGCAAGAGCTACCTCAGTATGGTTCTCAATCAGAGACAACGACAGACAGCTGTCCCTGAATGAGAACCATAACCGGCCAAAAACAAAGAAATACAAAAACATAGAAAAAATAACATAGAACGCCCACCCTAGTCACACCCTGGCCTAACCAAAATGGAGAATAAAAAACCTCTCTATGGCCAGGGCGTGACAGTGTGTGTGTAAGAGAGAGAAAGCCCACCCATCCCTCTTCAACCCAACAGACACCTCTACCACAGCAAACTCTGTCCTGCATAAGTCTCTCAGCCCTCTGACTTTTTTCATATACTCTGTGTATCCCTCCCTTCCTCTGCTCTCCTCTGGTGCTCTGACCACGTAAACACTCTATGTTTATCTGTTCAGCCATTGTTGCTGTAAGCACTAGCAGAGAAATGGAGAGGTACAGGGTGGTGCTGGTACTTAAGACCATAACACTAATGTAGAATCTGGAATGGAGTGTTTAAGAGGTTCTTTTACCACAGGATATTTTGACTGACCTACCTGTTGTTATATTATCATCAAACATAATGTTAAAATATAAAGGTGAAATTCCTATATAGGTATCCCATCAGGTTTGTGTTCACCCTCACCCTCTCCCTCCCCTCACCCCCTCTCTCCGTTTCCCTCTCCCTCTGCCCTCCTCCTCTTCCATTTCCCTTTCTCTCCTCCTCTCGTTCTCCTCTGACTCTCCTCCTACCCCTCTCTTCCTCTCTCCATTTCCCTTTCCCTCCTCCTCTGTTCCTCTCATTCTCCTCCCCCTCTCCCTCTCCTTCTCTCCATTCTCAGCTGTGTCTATCCCCTCAGGTTGTCAGGCAAACTAAAGCAGTAATGGTAGCAGGTCTGCTGACACTGTGTTCCATCCTTCAGACCCACACTGTCACCTGCCTCATTAGTACACAGCTGGGAGGAGAGGGAGGCAGGGATGAGGGATCCCATAGCACACACACACACACTGGAGCATGAACACACACATGCAGGGAAGCCCGGACACACACACACACTGGAGCATGAACACACACATGCAGGGAAGCCCGGACACACACACACACACACACACAAAGTGCAGGAACAGTGAAGAAGTGGGGAAGAGATTTTTCTAGGGCAGTGCTATGAATGTGCGTGTGTCTTCACCACAGGAGAGTTATTTTACCCAAAGGAACAGCTCGTTCCACACAGAGGGTTTAGATTTGTCTCTCATCTGACAGAAGCGACGTATGGAGAGTGTGTGTGCTGTTTGATGGAGGCCTCTGTCCCCTTTAGAGGAAGCTGCCTGTGTTCAGCCATGCCCTTTAATACCAGGACACAGACAAGCCACAGTGACACAGCACCACAAACCTGGATCCCACTCTCTCTCAGGTCTCTGCCTAACACATCCACATCCAACTCCTGCTGTACTACAAAATACAGAACGTACTGTTACGTTTTGATCTGAGGTGGATCTGCAACAGTATTTGAAAATAACCAAACAATCAAACAACCAACTAACCCTTCCCTCACAGGAAGGAGAGGATGTGTCTGTTTCGTGTTATTTTCCTACAGCTGAAAGTGAAACAGCAATGCTAATCAATCCCACATTGGAGGTTTGAAACAAATCTTCAAGGACCCAGAGAAGTTGAGAGATCTTTCAGCAAACGTGGAGAACATAACTCTGAGAGAAACTGTTAAGGCATGGAACATAACGGATGTGTGCACACGCGTACGCGTACGTGGGAGCGCGCACACACACACACAATCTCTCGCTGGTCCCAGCAGCAATACTACAGTCTTTGCTGCTCTGCATTTTCAAGGCCTGAGTGATGCACAGCGAGAGAATCTCCAATGTCACTTCAAAAGAAGCTACGTCGTTACAACCCAAAACCCCGCCGGAACCTTCTAGCAAAACCTCTCAGCCTCCAACCAGCCTTTTTCTCCTCAAGGCTTTTAGAAACCCACTGAACCAGGGGAAACAGACACAGAGAGAGAGAGAGAGAGAGAGAGAGCGAGAGAGAGAGAAGGTATGAAGAAGAAAATAGAGAGAGAGAGAGAGAGAGAGAGAGAGAGGGAGAGAAGGTATGAAGAAGAAAAGAGAGAGAGACAATGAAAAAGACAGAGAGAGAAAAGAGAGAGAGAGGGAGATGAGAGAGAGAAATGAAGAGAGAGCTTGGTTTCGCAAGACCGCAGGATCAAGCTCTGACCACAGCCCAGTTATTAGGGCAGATTGCTCAACAGAGATGAACTAACACACGAGACCCAAACACTTAGGCCGACATCTTCTTGACAGCACAAACATGCTGAGATCTTCTGAAATATTACTGGATCATTCCGTATACTGGACACGGTACTTCTTTCAAAACTATTTGAAAAAATTGACTTCAGAAAAATAGAGTTATGTGAGTAATAAGGTTGTCGTACGTTAGCAAAATAAGCCTTTGGCTGTCCATTGCTCAACATTTACTACAGAGAACAAACAGCTCACACAAACACATTCATATACCTAACATACTTCGCAAGGCCTATCATTGTTATAACACTGGAAACAGAACTATTCATCCTAGGCACCACACATTGCCGTTTAGTAAAAGAGGAAGGGACAGAGACAGTGAGAATAATGAGGAGAATAATAGTGTTTTATTTGAGTAAACAAACTGAAGCACAGGTCAGGGGGTGTCAGCATGTGTGGGAGGAGAGACAGGTGGAAACAATGTTCTGTACACAGGTTGAAGAGTTCTCTGTACAAGAGAGAGATGGAGAGATAGACAGAGAGATAGAGAGAGATAGAGATAGAGAGATAGAGGGATAGAGAGAGAGATAGAGAAATAGAGGGAGAGGGGGAGAGAGATGGGGAGAGGGGGAGAGAGATGGGGAGAGATACGGAGAGATGGGGAAAGGGGGAGAGAGATGGGGAGAGATATGGAGAGAGATATGGAGAGAGGGGGGGAGAGGGAGAGAGAGATGGGGAGATATATGGAGAGAGGGGGGAGAGATGAAGGGATAGAGGGAGAAAGAGAGGAAGTAGGATGAAGAGAGAGAAGAGCAGCGTGAGAGAGTTGGTGGATGAGAGCAGAAAGCACAGACTTCACTGTGTCCTCAACACAGACACACGGGGCAGGCCCACACACACACACACACACACACACACACACACACACACACACACACACACACACACACACACACACCACACACACACACACACACACACACACACACACACACACACACACACACACACACACACACACACACACACACACCCATGCCAAAGTATGACGGGCCGGTGGTGGCATGCCAGAAAGGAATCTTCCTAGTCGGGCAGAACCCCAAAAAGACCTAGAGCTCTGGGCATGTTGGTCCCCAGCCAAGCCCAGCTGGTGGCAGGACCAGGAGGGGAGAGGAAAGGAGGAGAGGGGCGTATGGAGAGAGAAAAAAGTGGTAGAGGAAGGATGGGACACTGGTGATGAGAGATGAAGTATTAAGAGAGAGAAGGGAGAGAGAGAGAGAATGAGAGAGAGAGGAAGAGAGAGAATGAGAGGGAGAGAGAGAGAGAATGAGAGGGAGAGAGAGAGAATGAGGGAGAGAGAGAGAGAGAGAGAGAGAATGAGAGGGAGAGAGAGGGAGGGAGAGAGAGAGAGAATGAGAGAGAGATGGTGCAAATAAAGCTGCCCTCTTTCTAGAGCCAAGAGTCCTCTAGGGAAAGGGAGTGTTACTCTATGAGGTGGGAGGGGAGGGGAAAGCTGCGGGAAAGTAGGACATTGAGGACAACCATAAATCTCCCCGGAAAGCCAATGCCCTGTTGATCTAGACGTCCAGCTGACTATCTGTTCTCAGAACATTCCTGATGGGCTCTTTACGGTTAGTCAACATTCTTTAAAGGTCCATGTTCAGATTACAGTGAGGTACAATACAATGACACATTCAGAGACACAAACAGATTAAGAGAAGCGGATTGACACAGAGACAGAGACAGAGACAGACATACACAGACACAGACACAGAAACAGAAACAGACACAGACACACAGACACAGTCACAGAAACAGACACAGACACAGAGACAGATAGAGACAGAGACAAAGACAGACACAGGGTCAGAGACAGACACAGGAACAGAGACAGACACAGAGACAGACACAGAGACAGACACAAAGACACAAAGACACAAAGACACAAAGACAGAGAAAGATCCAATGATACAGATGTGGCTACAGACAGACGGACGGACGGGCGGACGGATAGACAGACAAACACAGACAGAGGCACACTCAGACTGTGTAAACAATGCTCTCTCTCCTCATCTCTCAGCCCTCTGACGGACAGGGTCAGAGGTGAGGCGCCACCCGGCCGTCCCAGTGTGTGGAATGTACTGTATGCATGTGTGTGTGTGTGATTGTGTGTGAGACATGTGATCTTCGGTCCCTGCGCGAGAACATAGGGACACAGACATAGGCGCCGCTCAGGCCTCAGCTCCCATACTAGTGGCCCGGCCCACACGGCTAAAGGCTTTCATTGTCCTCTGGAATATGAATATGGGCCACAGAGTGAGAAATATGTCCTAGAGACTTCAGAGAGAGAGAGAGGAGCACCCACTGACGCACACACACAAACACACACAGCAATACCACAGACACAGGCATCTACAGGCAGTGTAGAGCAGAGCTCCCTCTCAGCCCATTATCCTGCCAGAACCAGGCCATCTGACCATCATGTGATTAATGGGCAGTACAGGAGGGCATAGCCAGCGCTGCTAGGGGTCAGAGTTCAGCTGTGTCTGGGTTCAGAGGTCACGGCTATGTGGGGCAGCAACACTGCAGCACTGTAGCCCACAGACCCTCATGAATAGAACATCAGCCATGGAGGGAGGGATGGAGAGCAGGATGCAGGGATGGAGAGGAAAACAAAAGGGCAAGATTGCATCTGAAAAAGAGAAGGAGAGAGGGGGAACAAGGGAGTGAGGCGAGGAGAAAGAGGGGCCTGTGAGGCTGGACAAAGAGGGCCTTTATGTGGTGAGGGTTAAATGGGCGTTTTTTTCATGGATTTCCCTACAGACTGAGAAGAGCCGGCTAGATGTGTATGTATGTGTGTGAATTTTTCTGTTCTACTTTCTCTCCCTCTCTTTCACCCTCTGCTAGTGCTGAGTGATTAACCAAAATATTGGATATTTAAAACAACTAATTGACCATTTCCTTCAGATTTTTTCTGTGAGAGCAGTGCACAGTTTCTCTAGAGATAAATCAGATCAGGCTTGAACTGTGTGACGTTGTAGGGAGTTGTAGTTTCCAACAGGCCAATACTATACATAGTTTAGTGCAGAAAACTTGTTAATTAACTACAATGACCACAATCCATTGCGCCTACTTGTCCATCCTGAGACGGAGAGAAGAGAGAAGAACGCGATCGAGAGGGACAGAGAGCAGTTGCTGAATGAAGTATAACTACCTGAAAATACAGTATGCCTTATTTACGTTGAATAACTACTAAAATAGGGATTTATCTGACAGCAAAGGTAGCAGCTCTAGAGATGAGATGATGACTGGTAATGAAACAATAAAGTAATTGGATAGGCCTAAAACAAATGTAATATATATAACAACTGAAATATTTTATTCAAGTAAATTAATATGAATAAATGATGGTTAATAAGTGATAAGCAGTAATGGGCAGTCACTACCATCATGGGACTTTTAATAATAGTTTTATTCTGTGTTACAGCATTCAACCCACATAACGCATGGTGCATTTATTAATGTCCCAAATCAAAAAACGGGTTTATGTTTTAATAATGTAAAGGAAACTTGAACCGACATCAAAAGGCACTAATCGCTCAGCACTACCCTCTGCTCTAGCATTCACAAACGCAAACACGCACATGCACAATTTTTTTAAATAATTCTAATTTAAAAAAATTCAAATCAAATTTATTTATAAAGCCCTTCGTACATCAGCTGATATCTCAAAGTGCTGTACAGAAACCCAGCCTAAAACCCCAAACAGCAAGCAATGCAGGTGTAGAAGCACAGTGGCTAGGAAAAACTCCCTAGAAAGGCCAAAACCTAGGAAGAAACCTAGAGAGGAACCAGGCTATGTGGGGTGGCCAGTCCTCTTCTGGCTGTGCCGGGTGGAGAATATAACAGAACATGGCCAAGATGTACAAATGTTCATAAATGACCAGCATGGTCCAATAATAATAAGGCAGAACAGTTGAAACTGGAGCAGCAGCAGCACGGCCAGGTGGACTGGGGACAGCAAGGAGTCATCATGTCAGGTGGTCCTGAGGCATGGTCCTAGGGCTCAGGTCCTCCGAGAGAGAGAAAGAAAGAGAGAAAGAGAGAATTAGAGAGAGCACACTTAAATTCACATAGGACACCGAATAGGACAGGAGAAGTACTCCAGATATAACAAACTGACCCTAGCCCCCAGACACATAAACGACTGCAGCATAAATACTGGACACTGAGACAGGAGGGGTCAGGAGAAACTGTGGCCCCATCCGAGGACACCCCCGGACAGGGCCAAACAGGAAGGATATAACCCCACCCACTTTGCCAAAGCACAGCCCCCACACCACTAGGGGGATATCTTCGACCACCAACTTACCATACCGAGACAAGGCTGAGTATATCCCAGTGAGTATATAGCCAGTGACTCAGCCCCTGTAATAGGGTTAGAGGCAGAGAATCCCAGTGGAAAGAGGAGAACCGGCCAGGCAGAGACAGCAAGGGCGGTTCGTTGCTCCAGAGCCTTTCCATTCACCTTCCCACACCCACTGAAGAGATGAGTCTTCAGTGAAGACTTAAAGGTTGAGACCGAGTTTGCGTCTCTGACATGGGTAGGCAGACCGTTCCATAAAAATGGAGCTCTATAGGAGAAAGCCCTGCCTCCAGCTGTTTGCTTAGAAATTCTAGGGACAATTAGGAGGCCTGCGTCTTGTGACCGTAGCGTACGTGTAGGTATGTACGGCAGGACCAAATCAGAGAGATAGGTAGGAGCAAGCCCATGTAATGCTTTGTAGGTTAGCAGTAAAACCTTGAAATCAGCCCTTGCTTTGACAGGAAGCCAGTGTAGGGAGGCTAGCACTGGAGTAATATGATCAAATTTTTTGGTTCTAGTCAGGATTCTAGCAGCCGTATTTAGCACTAACTGAAGTTAGCACACACACACACACACACACACACACACACACACACACACACACACACACACACACACACACACACACACACACACACACACACACACACACACACACACACGCAAATACAAAATGCTTGTACATGCAAACACGTGCTCAAGCAAACACTCACACACACACTTACACGTTGGTCTGACGTATGGTCAGATTGGTCTGACCAATCTGAATCTACCGTGGTTCTTCCTTAAAAATTTTCGAGTTTATGCCGCGACCATTTGTGGTAGATGGTGGCAGATTGTGTTAAATTGCATAATTCTGTCACTGCACCAGACTATCACAAGGGGGAGTTAGAACGCTGATCTATCTGTAGTCTAAACTGTGGCACAAATTGACTATCTTTTTGTAAATTAATAGAGGTGTGAATGTTTCAATCAGAGAGTCTCTCTTCTCTGGCACTAGAGTCCTGCATGAGTGTCACGCCCTGACCTTAGAGAGACTTTTTTATTCTCTATTTGGTTAGGTCAGGGTGTGACTTGGGTGGACAAATCTATGTTTCTATTTCTTTGTTGGCCTAGTATGGTTCCCAGTCAGAGGCAGCTGTTTATCGTTGTCTCTCATTGGGGATCATACTTAGGCAGCCCTTTACCCCACCTTCAGTTGTGGGATCTTGATTTTGTAAATTGCTGTATAGTCTGCAGAACTTTACGTTCGTTTATCTTTTGGTGTTTTTTTGGTGTTCATCAAAATTAAGAAAGATGTACACTTACCACGTTGCACCTTGGTCTTATTCCAACAACGGACGTAACAATCAGGCAACAAAAAAATTATTGCTGGTGGGTGGTGCTGAAGTTGAGGTTGAACTTAGGGGAAAACAATACTGCAATTACACTTGAAATGCGAAAAAAATAGGCACGGTGGACTTTGGTTTCTCTCCCTCTAAAAACAGAAAGAAATCATTCTAAATAACAAACTGCCTTTATTTACCACAGAGTGAAAACTGATAGCCTCTCTATATAGAGTGAGTTTCTAAAACACGGAGTCCTTCTTTGCTGATGTAAAGAAGAAATTGAATGAAAGAGAATCCAGCGAGGATAGGGAGGGGAAAATAGTTGCCCATATTTTCAAGACCTGAGCTACTTCATTTATGTATGAAATGTACAAGTTTATTTAGGCAATTTAATATAATCGTTTAGGCGTGGTCTTCGAAAGCCAAGTCAACAAACAGATTACCGACCATTTCGAATCTCACCATACCTTCTCTGCTATGCAATCTGGTTTCAGAGCTGGTTATGGGTGCACCTCAGCCACGCTCAAGGTCCTAAACGATATATTAACCACCATCGATAAGAAACATTACTGTGCAGCCGTATTCATTGATCTGGCCACGGCTTTCGACTCCGTCAATCACCACATCCTCATCGGCACACTCGACAGCCTTGGTTTCTCAAATGATTGCCTCTCCTGGTTCACCAACTACTTCTCTGATAGAGTTCAGTGTGTCAAATCGGAGGGTCTGCTGTCCGGACCTCTGGCAGTCTCTATGGGGGTGCCACAGGGTTCAATTCTTGGACCGACTCTCTTCTCTGTATACATCAATGAGGTCGCTCTTGCTGCTGGTGAGTCTCTGATCCACCTCTACGCAGATGACACCATTCTGTATACTTCTGGCCCTTCTTTGGACGCTGTGTTAACAACCCTCCAAGCAAGCTTCAATGCCATACAACTCTCCTTCCGTGGCCTCCAATTGCTCTTAAATACAAGTAAAACTAAATGCATGCTCTTCAACCGATCGCTACCTGCACCTACCCGCCTGTCCAACATCACTACTCTGGACGGCTCTGACTTAGAATATGTGGACAACTACAAATACTTAGGTGTCTGGTTAGACTGTAAACTCTCCTTCCAGACCCATATCAAACATCTCCAATCCAAAGTTAAATCTAGAATTGGCTTCCTATTTCGCAACAAAGCATCCTTCACTCATGCTGCCAAACATACCCTTGTAAAACTGACCATCCTACCAATCCTCGACTTTGGCGATGTCATTTACAAAATAGCCTCCAATACCCTACTCAACAAATTGGATGCAGTCTATCACAGTGCAATCCATTTTGTCACCAAAGCCCCATATACTACACACCACTGCGACCTGTACGCTCTCGTTGTCTGGCCCTCGCTTCATACTCGTCGCCAAACCCACTGGCTCCATGTCATCTACAAGACCCTGCTAGGTAAAGTCCCCCCTTATCTCAGCTCGCTGGTCACCATAGCATCTCCCACCTGTAGCACACGCTCCAGCAGGTATATCTCTCTAGTCACCCCCAAAAGTTTAGTTTTCATCGCTAACTCCGACGCTGTCTCAGATGCTATTTAGCATTAGCTGCTAGATACTGCTCAGTGTTGCAGAGGCTAGTTGAGCTGTGTGAGTAGTGTATCATGGCAGCTCTGTGTGTTACTTCCTCATGCTAGACGTATCTGACCGGGAGAGAGCAGAGCGTACAACAGCAGATGTTTAGTTAGTTCTGTCTGGCATCGCTGGAGACATTCCTCTCCGGGCTCCAATGGCAGAGCACAGCACACAAGCAGCGCAGACACACACACACACGCACACACGCACACACACACACACACACACACACACACACACACACACACACACACACACACACACACACACACACACACACACACACACACACACACACACACACTAATGCCACAAACACATGCCACACACGCACATAGACTCCCCCTTCCCACACACACAAACAAACAGACAAATACTCTTGTTTCCTTTCCAATAATTCCTAACCCCCTCACCCCCCACCCCCAGCCCTGGATGCAACACCTACACATTTTCCAATATATCTAACGTGGTGGTAATCACCAATGTGAACCTTGTGTCATTGTGGGGACACATATAATTAAAGGGGGATTATGAGACGGAAGGTCCTGATACCGTACGCATGTAATTAACATTCAGACAATGTGGCGCTGCTGTGGCGGAAACATAGAGAAAACACCTGTGTGTGAGCGGGATTAGCCCTGTCAGATGAACTCGAGTAGACATCAGCCAATCAACCGCAGCACAGAGATGGCTATTGGGGGGGACAGAGGCAATCAACGCTAACATGAAGAGCATGACTCAGGAAATGGCCTAAATTGAGCAGTGCGACAGTCAAAGATGACATCATAGCAGGATGAGACTCCATGTCTCTGGGTTAGATTGCTAAATTCTATTCATGGCTCTGGGTTGGACTGCGATCATTTCGGTATGGGTCTAGATTAGACTGGTCTGGTCTAATGATGATCTAATGGATGGAAGGGGAGCTGCTAGATGCATCATGCTCTTTAAAGGCCCTGGGATCTGCGTTTGACTGCTATAGTCTAGATATGGGTCAGTGACAGACTGCTCTGGTCTAATGATGCTCTTTAAAGGCCCAGTGACATTAAAAGGTGAAACTCTAAATGGAGATGACCTTTCTCTTTTATCTCCTCCAAGATGCATGTATGCATAAGGCCTACTGACATGGGCCAGTATCTCTCTGTGTGTGTGTGCGTTATAGGCCAAACACTAAAACACATAGAGGTGAACTATCCCTTTAAGAGGTGATTCTCTAAATGGAGATAACCTTTCAGTTGTATCTCCTGTATGATTAAGAGGCACTTAAGTATTGTGTGTGTGTGTGTGTGTGTGTGTGTGTGTGTGTGTGTGTGTGTGTGTGTGTGTGTGTGTGTGTGTGTGTGTGTGTGTGTGTGTGTGTGTGTGTGTGTGTGTGTGTGTGTGTGTGTGCGTGCGTGGGCGTGGGCATGTGTGTGTGTGTGTGTGCGTGTGTGCGTGTGTTTGTGTACATGTTTAATGTGGTCCCAACAAGAATGGTAAACAAACAAATATTTCACCAACTGGGGACATTTTGTTAGTACCCACAAGGTCAAATTCTATTTCTAGGGTCAAGGTTAGAATTAGAATTAGTGTTAGAATTAGAATTACATTAAGGGTTAGGGTTAGGAGCTAGGGTTAGGGTTCGGAGCTAGGGTTAGTTTTAGGGTTAGGGTTAGGAGCTAGGGTAAGGGTTAGGAGCTAGGGTTAGGGTTAGGAACTAGGGTTGGTTTAAGGGTTAGGGTTAGGAGCTAAGGTGAGGTTTTTGGGGGTTAAGGTTAGGGTTAGGGTTAGGGTTAAGGTTAAGGTTAGGGTAAGGGTTAAGGTTAGGGTTAGGGTTAGGGTAAGAGTACAGGCTAGGGTTAAGGTTAGGTTTAGGAAAAATAGGATTTTGAATGGGACTGAATTGTGTATCCGCACAAGTTTAGCTGTGTGTGTGTGTGTGTGTGTGTGTGTGTGTGTGTGTGTGTGTGTGTGTGTGTGTGTGTGTGTGTGTGTGTGTGTGTGTGTGTGTGTGTGTTAATGCCAATGGGAAACTAGCATTAACCAAACAGCTCTGAGATGAGGTCACAGGGAGAGGAGGTCAGGAAGATGTTTTATTAAGTGTTAGCCTGGTGGTTAGTTACAGTGCCTTGCGAAAGTATTCGGCCCCCTTGAACTTTGCGACCTTTTGCCACATTTCAGGCTTCAAACATAAAGATATAAAACTGTATTTTTTTGTGAAGAATCAAAAACAAGTGGGACACAATCATGAAGTGGAACGACATTTATTGGATATTTCAAACTTTTTAAACAAATCAAAAACTGAAAAATTGGGCGTGCAAAGGCACTGTATAGTGGAGACGCAAGATAATAGTGTGTGGTTAGTTATAGTGGAGAAGCTAGATAATAGTGGTGGTTAGTTATAGTAGATAAGCTAGATTATAGTAGTGGTTAGTTACAGTGGAGCAGCTAGATAATAGTGGTGGTTAGTTATAGTGGAGCAGCTAGATAATAGTGGTGGTTAGTTATAGTGTAGCAGCTAGCTAATAGTGGTGGTTAGCTATATTGGAGCAGCTAGATAATAGTGGTGGCTAGTTATAGTAGAGCAGCTAGATAATAGTGGTGGTTAGTTATAGTGGAGCAGCTAGATAATAGTGGTGGTTAGTTATAGTAGAGCAGCAAGATAATAGTGGTGGTTAGTTATAGTGGAGCAGCTAGATAATAGTGGTGGTTAGTTATAGTAGATCAGCTAGATAATAGTGGTGGTTAGTTATAGTGGAGCAGCTAGATAATAGTGGTGGTTAGTTATAGTAGATAAGCTAGATTATAGTAGTGGTTAGTTATAGTGGAGCAGCTAGATAATAGTGGTGGTTAGTTATAGTAGAGCAGCTAGATAATAGTGCTGGTTAGTTATAGTAGATAAGATAGATTATAGTAGTGGTTAGTTATAGTAGAGCAGCTAGATAATAGGGTGTGGTTAGTTATAGTAGAGCAGCTAGATAATAGTGGTGGTTAGTTACAGTGGAGCAGCTAGATAATAGTGGTGGTTAGTTATAGTGGAGCAGCTAGATAATAGGGTGTGGTTAGTTATAGTGGAGCAGCTAGATAATAGGGTGTGGTTAGTTATAGTAGATAAGCTAGATTATAGTAGTGGTTAGTTATAGTGGAGCAGCTAGATATTAGTGGTGGTTAGTTATAGTGGAGCAGCTAGATAATAGTGGTGGTTAGTTATAGTGTAGCAGCTAGCTGATAGTGGTGGTTAGCTATATTGGAGCAGCTAGATAATAGTGGTGGTTAGTTATAGTAGAGCAGCTAGATAATAGTGGTGGCTAGTTATAGTAGAGCAGCTAGATAATAGTGGTGGTTAGTTATAGTGGAGCAGCTAGATAATAGTGGTGGTTAGTTATAGTAGATAAGCTAGATTATAGTAGTGGTTAGTTATAGTGGAGCAGCTAGATAATAGTGGTGGTTAGTTATAGTAGAGCAGCTAGATAATAGTGGTGGTTAGTTATAGTGGAGCAGCTAGATAATAGGGTGTGGTTAGTTATAGTGGAGCAGCTAGATAATAGTAGTGGTTACTTATAGTGGAGCAGCTAGATAATAGTGGTGGTTAGTCATAGTGGAGCAGCTAGATAATAGTGGTGGTTAGTTATAGTAGAGCAGCTAGATAATAGTGGTGGTTAGTTATAGTGGGGCAGCTAGATAATAGTGGTGGTTAGTTATAGTAGAGCAGCTAGATTATAGTGGTGGTTAGTTATAGTGGAGCAGCTAGATAATAGTTGTGGTTAGTTATGGTGGAGCAGCTAGATAATAGTGGTGGTTAGTTATAGTAGAGCAGCTAGATAATAGTGGTGGTTAGTTATAGTAGAGCAGCTAGATAATAGTGGTGGTTAGTTATAGTGTAGCAGCTAGATAATAGTAGTGGTTAGTTATAGTGGAGCAGCTAGATAATAGTGGTGGTTAGTTATAGTGGAGCAGCTAGATAATAGTTGTGGTTAGTTATGGTGGAGCAGCTAGATAATAGTGGTGGTTAGTTATAGTAGAGCAGCAAGATAATAGTGGTGGTTAGTTATAGTAGAGCAGCTAGATAATAGTGGTGGTTAGTTATAGTGTAGCAGCTAGATAATAGTAGTGGTTAGTTATAGTGGAGCAGCTAGATAATAGTGGTGGTTAGTTATAGTGGAGCAGCTAGACTATAGTAGTGGTTAGTTATAGTAGAGCAGCTAGATAATAGTAGTGGTTAGTTATATTAGAGTAGCTAGATAATAGTGGTGGTTAGTTATAGTGGAGCAGCTAGATAATAGTGGTGGTTAGTTATAGTAGAGCAGCTAGATAATAGTGGTGGTTAGTTATAGTAGATAAGATAGATTATAGCAGTGGTTAGTTATAGTAGAGCAGCTAGATAATAGGGTGTGGTTAGTTATAGTAGAGCAGCTAGATAATAGTGGTGGTTAGTTACAGTGGAGCAGCTAGATAATAGTGGTGGTTAGTTATAGTGGAGCAGCTAGATAATAGGGTGTGGTTAGTTATAGTGGAGCAGCTAGATAATAGTAGTGGTTAGTTATAGTGGAGCAGCTAGATAATAGTGGTGGTTAGTCATAGTGGAGCAGCTAGATAATAGTGGTGGTTAGTTATAGTAGAGCAGCTAGATAATAGTGGTGGTTAGTTATAGTGGGGCAGCTAGATAATAGTGGTGGTTAGTTATAGTAGAGCAGCTAGATAATAGTGGTGGTTAGTTATAGTGTAGCAGCTAGATAATAGTAGTGGTTAGTTATAGTGGAGCAGCTAGATAATAGTGGTGGTTAGTTATAGTGGAGCAGCTAGATAATAGTTGTGGTTAGTTATGGTGGAGCAGCTAGATAATAGTGGTGGTTAGTTATAGTAGAGCAGCAAGATAATAGTGGTGGTTAGTTATAGTAGAGCAGCTAGATAATAGTGGTGGTTAGTTATAGTGTAGCAGCTAGATAATAGTAGTGGTTAGTTATAGTGGAGCAGCTAGATAATAGTGGTGGTTAGTTATAGTGGAGCAGCTAGATTATAGTAGTGGTTAGTTATAGTAGAGCAGCTAGATAATAGTAGTGGTTAGTTATATTAGAGTAGCTAGATAATAGTGGTGGTTAGTTATAGTGGAGCAGCTAGATAATAGTGGTGGTTAGTTATAGTGGAGCAGCTAGATAATAGTGGTGGTTAGTTATAGTAGAGCAGCTAGATAATAGTGGTGGTTAGTTATAGTGGAGCAGCTAGATTATAGTAGTGGTTAGTTATAGTAGAGCAGCTAGATAATAGTGGTGGTTAGTTCTAGTAGAGAAGCTAGATAATAGTGGTGGTTAGTTATAGTAGAGAAGCTAGATAATAGTGGTGGTTAGTTATAGTGGAGCAGCTAGATAATAGTGGCGGTTAGTTATAGTAGAGCAGCTAGATAATAGGGTGTGGTTAGTTATAGTAGATAAGCTAGATTATAGTAGTGGTTAGTTATAGTGGAGCAGCTAGATATTAGTGGTGGTTAGTTATAGTGGAGCAGCTAGATAATAGTGGTGGTTAGTTATAGTGTAGCAGCTAGCTGATAGTGGTGGTTAGCTATATTGGAGCAGCTAGATAATAGTGGTGGTTAGTTATAGTAGAGCAGCTAGATAATAGTGGTGGCTAGTTATAGTAGAGCAGCTAGATAATAGTGGTGGTTAGTTATAGTGGAGCAGCTAGATAATAGTGGTGGTTAGTTATAGTGGAGCAGCTAGATAATAGTGGTGGTTAGTTATAGTAGATAAGCTAGATTATAGTAGTGGTTAGTTATAGTGGAGCAGCTAGATAATAGTGGTGGTTAGTTATAGTGGAGCAGCTAGATTATAGTAGTGGTTAGTTATAGTAGAGCAGCTAGAATATAGTAGTGGTTAGTTATATTAGAGTAGCTAGATAATAGTGGTGGTTAGTTATAGTGGAGCAGCTAGATAATAGTGGTGGTTAGTTATAGTGGAGCAGCTAGATATAGTGGTGGTTAGTTATAGTAGAGCAGCTAGATAATAGTGGTGGTTAGTTATAGTGGAGCAGCTAGATTATAGTAGTGGTTAGTTATAGTAGAGCAGCTAGATAATAGTGGTGGTTAGTTATAGTAGAGTAGCTAGATAATAGTGGTGGTTAGTTATAGTAGAGAAGCTAGAAAATAGTGGTGGTTAGTTATAGTAGAGAAGCTAGATAATAGTGGTGGTTAGTTATAGTGGAGCAGCTAGATAATAGTGGTGGTTAGTTATAGTAGAGAAGCTAGATAATAGTGGTGGTTAGTTATAGTAGAGAAGCTAGATAATAGTGGTGGTTAGTTATAGTGGAGCAGCTAGATAATAGTGGCGGTTAGTTATAGTAGAGAAGCTAGATAATAGTGGTGGTTAGTTATAGTGGAGCAGCTAGATAATAGTGGTGGTTAGTTATAGTAGAGCAGCTAGATAATAGTAGTGGTTAGTTATAGTGGAGCAGCTAGATAATAGTGGTGGTTAGTTATAGTAGAGCCGCTAGATAATAGTAGTGGTTAGTTATATTAGAGTAGCTAGATAATAGTGGTGGTTAGTTATAGTAGATCAGCTAGATAATAGTGGTGGTTAGTTATAGTAGAGCAGCTAGATAATAGTGGTGGTTAGTTATAGTGGAGCAGCTAGATAATAGTGGTGGTTAGTTATAGTAGAGCAGCTAGATATTAGTGGTGGTTAGTTATAGTGGAGCAGCTAGATAATAGTGGTGGTTAGTTATAGTAGAGCAGCTAGATAATAGTGGTGGTTAGTTATAGTGGAGCAGCTAGATTATAGTAGTGGTTAGTTATAGTAGAGCAGCTAGATAATAGTGGTGGTTAGTTATAGTAGAGTAGCTAGATAATAGTGGTGGTTAGTTATAGTAGAGAAGCTAGAAAATAGTGGTGGTTAGTTATAGTAGAGAAGCTAGATAATAGTGGTGGTTAGTTATAGTGGAGCAGCTAGATAATAGTGGTGGTTAGTTATAGTAGAGCAGCTAGATAATAGTGGTGGTTAGTTATAGTAGAAAAGCTAGAAAATAGTGGTGGTTAGTTATAGTAGAGCAGCTAGATAATAGTGGTGGTTAGTTATAGTGGAGCAGCTAGATCATAGTGGTGGTTCGTTATAGTAGAGAAGCTAGATAATAGTGGTGGATAGTTATAGTGGAGCAGCTAGATAATAGTGGTGGTTGGTTATAGTAGAGCAGCTAGATAATAGTGGTGGTTAGTTATAGTGGAGCAGCTAGATAATAGTAGTGGTTAGTTATAACGGAGGAGTTAAGTGTCTGCTGGTTATCATCCCTCCCTGGCACTTAATTGGTCCTACGGGGCTCAGTAGGTAGAGCATGGTGCTTGCAATGCCAGGGTTGTGGGTTCAATTCCCACTGGGGCCACCCATACAGGGGCCACCCATATAGTATGCATGTATGCATGTAAGCAACTTCAGATAAAATAATTTCTGTTTAGTTAGCAATGACATGCCAAAGATTCTTCAAACCTGGTTTTCTATACGCCCAGATCAGACACTGCAGCCCCCAAGGACTAAAGAGTTATCAAATCTTGAGTTGAAGTCACTTTTGAGTAGGGTTGCAAAGGCAGGGTATATAACTGGAAACTTTTTAAGTTTACCAGAAAACTTCCAGAATTTTTGTGTCTTTCAATGATTTTATGTAATGATCAAAAGACATCTAGTGGCCCTTTTGAGTACTTCAGATTATCACACATATCTGTCATAATCTCTGGCCCTTTGTATGGCCCGTACATGTTAAATATATGAAATAATAAAAAAACAAGATACAAAAAAAGGACAAAGCTGTAAAACATTACCCAAATATAAACCATCAACTTAGTGAACACCATTGTTGTTTAATGTGAGGGTTTAAGCATTAAATATCCTTCATATATTTATTTACACAGTCAATAGTTGGAATTTGTTGCAGAGTTAATAAAAAATTATGCAATTGTTGATTAGATTCTTTTATTATTAGTTAGGACATTTCTCTTGAACCATATGGTCTATCTACTAGAAACTCTTAGACAATATGGATACAGATATAATACATTAATACTATAAGTATAAATGACCTAAATTCTGATAGATTGCCATACATTTTCTATTAATTACCAACATTTCTGAAGATTCCGGTAACTTTGGTAAATTATTGGTAGTTTTACTGATAAGTGTGGAGTGGTTGTTTAGTTTCATAAGAGGCTGATTGTCATTGACTGTACAAACTGAATAGAGACTGAATGTGATGTAGAGTCCCATTCTCTTGGTATCATACATTCTAATAAAGCCCATTGATGAAGAGGAGATTGTGTGGAAACATGGTTTGTGAATAGGGACTAGATTGATAGCATTCCTATCTGAAGATGACATACCGCCAACAGATGTCTACTTATGAGATGTCCTACTTGACTCTCACACAGTAAATCTGAATAGACGTCTCATTTTTGGGGTTGAGCAATTTCTTCATTGTAGTGATGTGTCTTCTCAAAGGGAGGAGGCAGGAGAATGGTGTTCTCACACACCATGTGTGTGTGTGTGTGTGTGTGTGTGTGTGTGTGTGTGTGTGTGTGTGTGTGTGTGTGTGTGTGTGTGTGTGTGTGTGTGTGTGTGTGTGTGCGCATGTCTGTGTGTGTGTGTGTGCGAGAGAGAGAGCTCCCTGTCTCCTAACCTCAGGGATATTACCTCCTCAGCATACACCTCTCTCATGAACCATGAATAAAGAACAGCCGTATGCATCTCTGTTCTCTCTGCTGGAATGGTATTGATGATAAGCTGTTGTTCCCACGCATCTGTCCTTAGAGAGAGAGAGGGAAAAAGATAGGGAGAGATTGTGTGTGTGTGTGTGTGTGGGGGGGGGGGGGGGTGTAGCAAAAGGACCCCATCCCACCCACGTATGTCACTCAAACTATGACAGACTGACAGAGAATAAAATCCTCTCAGCAGAACATCGCATTTGATCTGGATAACCAATCATAACGATATCTGCCTAGAGACTATGTACTGTATACGTATGCCTCAGCAGCACCAATGGAGATACAGTATATCACTGTGGGGGAAAAGGAACCTCAGTCCATTCCTGTTGGTACCAATGGAGATACAGTATATCACTGTGGGGGAAAAGGAACCTCAGTCCATTCCTGTTGGTACCAATGGAGATACAGTATATCACTGTGGGGGAAAAGGAACCTCAGTCCATTCCTGTTGGTACCAATGGAGATACAGTATATCACTGTGGGGGAAAAGGAACCTCAGTCCATTCCTGTTGGTACCAATGGAGATACAGTATATCACTGTGGGGGAAAAGGAACCTCAGTCCATTCCTGTTGGTACCAATGGAGATACAGTATATCACTGTGGGGGAAAAGGAACCTCAGTCCATTCCTGTTGGTACCAATGGAGATACAGTATATCACTGTGGGGGGGAAAGGAACCTCAGTCCATTCCTGTTGGTACCAATGGAGATACAGTATATCACTGTGGGGGAAAAGGAACCTCAGTCCATTCCTGTTGGTACCAATGGAGATACAGTATATCACTGTGGGGGAAAAGGAACCTCAGTCCATTCCTGTTGGTACCAATGGAGATACAGTATATCTCCAGTGCACACACACACTCACACACACACACACACACACACAAACACACACACACACACACACACACACACACACACACACACACACACACACACACACACACACACACACACACACACAAACACAAACACAAACACACACACACACACACACACACACACACACACACACACACACACACACACACACACACACACACACACACACACACACACACACACACACACACACACACACAAATATGGCAGGTAAAAGCGCGGACTGTAGTTCACACACCAGCTGTTTACGCCTGTCGGGAGCCATAAAAACAAAGTCACTCTGACAAAAAAAACTATGAATCCCCATATGGTTTCTCTATCCCTCTGTGTCAATATATTTCTCCTTACTTTCCTCCATCTCTCTCTCTCTCCCTTCTCTCTCCCTCCCCATTTTCTCTCCCTCCCTCTCTGTCCCCCTTCCCTCTCCTCTCTCTTAGCCTCTCTCTCCCTCCTTCTCTCTCTCCTCTCCTCTAAACAGTGTGCCGTATGGCCCTGGCGGAGGATGATAGATAATTCTACAAGCTGACTATAACGCTCATTAAACACAAATCTACCGACATAGAAAAATAGTGTTTCAGATGTGTCAGTCAGTCTGTGGCGATGCGGAGAGCACCTCGGCGAGTCTCATTCTATTTTCTCTTTGATATTGCGGGACGTCAATCAACGCCTTGGCCACCATTCAAACCTTTAGTTTGATGAATATAGTTCTGGAGTGGGGATGCTGTAAGAACAATGGGTTTCACACTGTTTACAGACAGACAACCATGTAATGATCACTTTACAATGATATGGATAGATACTGGTCTGGAACTGACCCAAAAGTTTTTTTTTTTTTCAGCACATCTTTGCTCAAATCAATGTTGCAGTATTTATGTGAGACTTTGCATGGCCCATCAATTCATAGAGTACTGTGGATGTTAGTCATAGTTTTGGTTGATACTGTAATTAGTCACTGTTGAGTGAAGACTCATTTAAATGCAGTAAGATGTAAACTATTCTGAGCGCCTGTGAAAACCTGTTTTAAGAAATGAGACACATTGCCATTTGCAGGCAAGTGGGACATGCAGGCTGCTCGCTCGCACGCACGCACGCACGCACGCACGCACGCACGCACTCTCTCTCTCACACACACACACACACACACACACACACACACACACACACACACACACACACACACACACACACACACACACACACACACACACACACACACACACACACACACACACACACACACACACACACACACACGCGCGAGCGCGTCTGTTTAACATGTCAATTTTATCTCCTGTTAGGGCCTATAAATATGTCATACTATAATGTCAGACTAATTTGGTTTATTTTTCTATGAGTTATCATTTCCATACCATAGATATCATTCATTGTTTATTTCAAATTGCTTATTTGTATTGCCAGTGGTTTAAGGCAGTTTCTTGTTATCTGTTTAAGTGCTTTTATTCTCAGAATTCTGAAGAGGTACTTATCAGAGTGGAGGACCAGCGCATGAGGGGTTCTTCCCAAGAGTATCTGTTCTGGATTTAGAGAAAGTGAGCATTTGAACATATCATCCAATACTTTGTATACTTCGGTCCAGAAATGATTAACCTTTAAGGACTGAGCATGAGCTCTCCCCATGGTTACGCCAGCAACTTGGTGTGATGTTGATTGTATTAAAGGATTTAGTAAAAATCTTGACTGAATTTTCCAAGAGTATTCTCTCTAGAGTAGAGAGTTGGTTGTCTTGGATGTGTTTCTAGATATGTCCTCCCAGTCCTCTTGGGTTATTACAATTTGCAGCTTGTCTTCCCAATTTGTTACCACTATAATACTCTCATCTTTTGTTTCTTCTCTGATAGTTCTGTATATGTGCCCTAGCACATTCTTGGCACTTACCTTGATATATGTCTTCGCTATGCATCTAATTAAAGGATGTATACCACAAAGCGTTTTATTAGGTCTCTCTGAGAGCTTCTTACTTGTCAATAACTGTACAGGTGAGAGTTCTAGAGGTTGTACTTCTTTTGTACCAGCCCCTTGCCTGTTAACATCTAATAAAACGTGGTCAGTCCTTTTTCAGCCCATCATTTAAATGTATCATCAGTTTTACATGGCTTAAAGTCACCCTCCACTACATTTTCTCGCATGTAGATCAGGTCTGTTTGGATGCATTGTGTTTCGGTGATCTTTGTCCAGACCTTTATAGTGTTATTTATACAGGTATTTTCTACCTTCCTAGTTTGTGTATTGATTGTCTTCATAAATATAGTTGTCCTGGTTTTTCCATTTGTTGGATTTCTATCTGTCTCCATTTAGCTGTTGATGCCGGGTTCATCCATATAACAATAGATTTTCGTTGGGTGGCTTTGTAATAATTCATTAGGTTTGGTAGTTTACATTGTTTGATTGTTTTATGTTTGACACTGGTCTTTCTTCCTCCCCAAATACATTTACTCAGGAGTCTGACCTATTGTTTAAAAGTGTTTGGATTAATAGTTATTGGTAGATTATGGAACAGGAATACAGATCTTGGGAGGAAATTCATTTGAATAATTTCAATTCTTCCTGTTATTGTAACTGATATCCAAATCAAATCAAATCAACATTTTGTGGTCACATACACATGGTTAGCAGATGCTTCTTGTTCCGACAGTGCAGTAATATCTAACAAGTAATCTAACAGTTTCACAACAACTACCTCATACACACAAGTGTAAAGGGATGAATACATATAAATATATGAATGAGTGATGGCCGAACGGCATAGGCAAGAGGCGGTAGATGGTATAGAGTACAGTATATACATATGAGATGAGTGATGGCTGTTTAACTTTCTGATGGCCTTGAGATAGAAGCTGTTTTTTAGTCTCTCCGTCCCAGCTTTGATGCACCTGTACTGAACTCGCCTTCTGGATGATAGCGGGGTAAACAGGCAGTGGCTGGGGTGGTTGTTGTCCTCTAAGGTTTCCAAAACTGCAAAGATATTATCTGTGAGTGCCACAGAACTCATGCTACAGGCGAAACCAAGAGAAACTTCAACCAGGAAATGGGCAGAATTTTTGAAGCTCTGTTTTCCATTGTCTCCTTATATGGCTGTGAATGCGCCGGGAATGAGCCTGCCCTTTCTATCGTTTCTCCAAGGTGTCTGCAGCATTGTGACGTATTTGTAGGCATATCATTGGAAGATTGGCCATAAGAGACTACATTTACCAGGGGTCCGCCCGGGTGTCCTTTGTCTAAATTGGTGGGTAATCTACAAGCTGCACGCAGTCATCCAGTGATTGAGAGGAGAGAGGAGGCTTTCAACGAACAATATATCATGTAGAGACATGTGAAAAACACCTTGAGGATTGATTCTAAACAACGTTTACCATGTTTCAGTCGATATTATGGAGTTATTTTGGAAAATAGTTCGGCGTTTTGAAGACTGAATTTTCGGGTTTTTTTGGTAGCCAAACGTGACGCACCAAACGGAGCAATTTCTCCTAAACAAAGAATCTTTCAGGAAAAACTGAGCATTTGCTATCTAACCGAGAGTCTCCTCATTGAAAACATCTGAAGTTCTTCAAAGGTAATGATTTTATTTGAATGATTTTCTGTTTTTGTGAAAATGTTGCCTGCTAATGCTAATGCTAAATGCTACGCTAGCTGCGCTAGCTGTTACACAAATGCTTGTTTTGCTATGGCTGAGAAGCATATTTTGAAAATCTGAGATGACAGTGTTGTTAACAAAAGGCTAAGCTTGAGAGCTAGCATATTAATTTAATTTAATTTGCGATTTTCATGAATAGTTAACGTTGCGTTATGGTAATGAGCTTGAGGCTGTATTCACGATCCCGGATCCGGGATGGCTCGACGCAAGAAGTTAAATGCTGAGCTGTAATCGATGAACAGAATTCTTACATAAGCATTCCTCTCGTCCAGATGGGTTAGGGCAGTGTGCAGTGTGATTGCGTACTCTTTGGACCTAATGTCCTACTGCAAATTGGAGTGAGTCTAGGGTGTTAGATAGGGTGGATGTGATATGATCCTTGACTAGTCTCTCAAAGCACTTCATGATGACAGAAGTGAGTGCTACGGGGCAATAGTCGTTTAGCTCAGTTACCTTAGCTTTCTTGGGAACAGGCAGACTAAATAACTTTTTTGCCTGCTTTGAGGACAATACAGTGCCACTGACACGGCCCGCAACCAAAACATGCGGACTCTCCTTCACTGCAGCCGATAGGTGAGTAAAACATTTCAACGTGTTAACCCTCGCAAGGCTGCCGGCCCAGACGTATATATTCAATCAATCCCTATCCCAGTCTGCTGTTCCCACATGCTTCAAGAGGGCCACCATTGTTCCTGTTCCCAAGAAAGCTAAGGTAACTGAGCTAAATGACTACCGCCCCGTAGCACTCACTTCCGTCATCATGAAGTGCTTTGAGAGAATAGTCAAGGACCATATCACCTCCACCCTACCTGACACCCTAGTACTCTGGCGATGTCGTACGCCAGAGGGGAGAAGCAGGACCAGATGTGACAACATCATTTAAACATTCATAGTGTAGGTAGGGAAAACGTATGTGAACCCCCGAGGCCAATGACGTCTCCAAAGGCTAATTGGAGTCAGGAGTCAACTAACCTGGAGTCAAATCAATGAGACGAGATTGGAGATTTTGGTTAGAGCTGCCCTTCCCCATAAAAAACTTGAGTTTACTATTCACAAGAAGCATTGCCTGATGTGAACCATGCCTCGTACAAAAGAGGTATCAGAAGACCTATGATTACGAATGGTTGCCTTGCATGAACCTGGAAAGGGTTACAAAAGTATCTTTAAAAGTCAGTCCATGGTAGGACAAATTGTCTACAAATGTAGAAATTTCAGCACTCTTGCTACTCTCCCTAGAATTGTCTGTCCTGCAAATATGACTGCAAGAGCACAGCGCAGAATGCTCAATGAGGATAAGAAGAATCCTAGAGTGGAAGAAGCCACTGCTTTCCAAAAGAGCACCTGGATGATCCGCAACTACAAAAAACGTTTGTTTGAGATTATTGCTGCCAAAGGAGGGTCAACCTGTTATTAAATCCAAGGGTTCACATACTTTTTCCAACCTACACTGTGCATGTTTACATGGTTACTAGTTTAAGCAGACTGTGTTTGTCTATTGTTGGGACTTAGATGAAGATCAGATATAATTTTATGACCAATTTATGCAGAAACCAAGGTAATTCACTCCAATTTGCTTACCACCCCAATAGGTCCACAGATGACGCAATAGCCATCACACTGCACACTGCCCTATCCCCTCTGGACAAGAGGAATACCTGTGTAAGAATGCTGTTCATTGACTACAGCTCAGCATTTAACACCATAGTACCCTCCAAACTTGTCATTAAGCTCGAGACCCTGGGTCTCGACCCCGCCCTGTGCAACTGGGTCCTGGACCTTCTGATGGGCCGCCCCCAGGTGGTGAGGGTAGGAAACAACATCTCCACCCCACTGATCCTCAACACTGGGGCCCCACAAGGGTGCATTCTCAGCCCTCTCCTCTACTCCCTGTTCACCCATGACTGCGTGGCCATGCATGCCTCAAACTAAATCATCAAGTTTGCAGACGACACTACAGTGGTAGGCGTGATTACCAACAACGACGAGACAACCTACAGGGAGGAGGTGATGCCCCTCGGAGTGTGGTGTCAGGAAAATAACCTCTCACTCAACATCAACAAAACAAAGGAGATGATCATGGTCTTCGGGAAACAGCAGAGGGAGCATCCCCGCATCCACATCGACGGGACAGTAGTGGAGAAGGTGGAAAGTTTCAAGTTCCTCGGCATACACATCACGGACAAACTGAATTGGTCCACCCACACAGCTAGCGTGGTGAAAAAGGCGCAACAACGCCTCTTCAACCTCAGGAGGCTGAAGAAACTTGGCTTGTCACAACATTTTACAGATGCACAATCGAGAGCATCCTGTCGGGCTGTATCACCTCCTGGTAAGGCAACTGCTCCGCTCACAACCACAAGGCTCTCCAGAGGGTAGTGCGGTCTGCACAACTCATCACCAGGGGCAAACTACCTGCCCTCCAGGACACCTACAGCACCTGACCTCACAGGAAGGCCAAAAAGATCATCAAGGACAACAACCAGCCGAGCCACCGCCTGTTCACCCCGTTATCATCCAGAAGGCGAGGTCAGTACAGGTGCATCAAAGCTGGGACTGAGAGATTGAAGAACAGCTTCTATCTCAAGGCCATCAGACTGTTAAACAGCCATCACTAACATAGAGAGGCTGCTGCCAACATACAGACTCTAATCTCTGGCCACTTTAATAAATGTAATAAATTGATTTAATAAAAGTATCACTAGTCACTTTAAATAATGCCACTTTAATAATGTTCTACATTACTCTACTGCATCTTGCCTATGCCGCACGGCCATCACTCATCCATATATTTATATGTACATATTCTTATTCATCCCTTTACACTTGTGTGCATAAGGGAGTCGTTGTGAATTTGTTAGATTACTTGTTAGATATTACTGCACTGTCGGAACTAGAAGCACAAGCGTTTTGCTACACTCGCATTAACATCTGCTAACCATGTGTATGTGACCAATAAAATTTGATTTGATTTGAGGATTCACATACTTTTTCTTCCCACTGTAAACCCGTGACCCGATTAGAGGACCGAGTTTTCTCTGCAAGCCGACTCACCCGCATAGAATTGTTCCGAGAGCCACCAAATAACATAACAATTCATTTGATTGTTTTCATGAGTGGGCTATTATTCCCCTCCCTGCATCAAACCATTTGTCTGCATGTCTGTCATGATGGAGACCAGGCATTGAATTATCCGGTTTAGTTATGTTTAATAACTCTTAAATCAGACAATTAACATGCAATCCACCGAGCTACTATCTGCTAGTCCCTACTGCTAGGTTAGTCATATCCGGTTATGAGGATGACATGCATAACCAATCAATTAGGGAGATATCTATCAGACATCACTACAATGTCTATTCAACATTTGGATAAAAGGAAACCATGCCATGAGTAAAGAACAATATCTTTTTATTTTCACAATGAGATGTGGCACAACTCAAATCGCTCTTTAAAAAAAGGGCCTCCTAATTAGCCTTCTTAGCTACCGAACCGACATAACAAAACAAGACCTTTACATTCAAAATTGTTTCGATAATCAAATAGTTTAATTGAAAATTAAATAAACAATTCTCAGAATCGAATATACATAAATGCTTTTATTTAGCAGGCCATACTCAAAAGTTTTACCAGCCAGTGTCACGCCCTGACCTTAGAGAGACGTTTTATTTCTCTATTTGGTGAGGTCAGGGTGTGACCTGAGCCACACCCCGTGCTTACCGTGGGGAGAGAGTGACTAGTCAGGCACCATGTTATGCGTCTCTGCGCCGTGTGTCACCGGTGTGCATGCACAGCCCGGTGCGCTCTGTGCCAGCTCCTCGCATTTGTCGAGCTAGAGTGGGCATTCAGCCAGGAAGGGTGGTGTCAGCTCTACGCTCCAGACCTCTAGTGCGCCTCCTCGGCCCAGTGTATCCTGCGCCGACTCTACGCACAGTGTCTCCGGTGCGCTTTCACAGCCCAGTGCGTCCTGTGCCAACGCCCCGTAGTTGCCGGGCTAGGGTGAGCAACCAGACAGGACGGGTTGTGCCAGCTCTGCGCTCCAGACCTCCAGTGTAGCTCCACGAACCCAGCCTCCAGTGATGATCCAAGGCACTAAGCATCCAGTGATGATCCAAGGCACGAAGCCTCCAGTGATGATCCATGGCACGAAGCCTCCAGTGATGATCAATGGCACGATGCCTCCAGTGATGATCCATGGCCCGGAGCCTGCAGTAAGGATCCATGGCACAAAGCCTCCAGTGACGGTCTCCAGTCCGGAGCCTCCAGCGACGGTCCCCAGTCCGAAGCCGCCAGCGACAGTCCCCAGTCCGGAGCCTCCAGCGACGGTCTCCAGTCCGGAACTTCCAGCGACGGTCCCCAGTCCGGGGCCTTCAACGAGGGTCCCCAGTCCCTATAGGTTCAGGTTTGCGGCCGGGAGTCAGCACCTTTTGGGGGGACGACGACCTTAGAGAGCCATTTTATTACACTATTTGGTGAGGTCAGGGTGTGATGTGGGGTGGGCATTCTATGTTTTGTATTTCTTTGGTTTTGGCCTAGTGTGGTTCCCATCAGAGGCAGCTGTCTATCGTGTCTAACTTGCTGTCTATCGTGTCTAACTTTATTTGGCCTGCGTATGGTGTAAAGGAACAAAAGCCTCAATTAACATAATACTTCACTGATAATAAACTGAATTAGCCTGTTGTACGTAAATACCTGCTTGCACTTTTTGCAGGCTGTGTATCCATCTAATGGGTTGTAGTCCTTGTCCATCTTACATGAGTAATTTTCATGTGAGCTAGAATAGCCATTGAAAGTATACTCGTCAACGTCTTCTCACGTGGGGTGGGGTGGGGGGGGGGTTGGGGTTGAAACATACGTTTCAGGACCACACAAATAATGGACAAATAATTCCCTGATCCACTGGGTGAGTGGCTGCCTCACCACTCACAGAATGGAATTTGCAACACAACGCAACACAACAAGCTCTTGGGTTTGTACTTTTAAAAAAGTATTGTTTTAAAACATTTTCTGACTCGCAATATAATTGTTCTGAACCGCAAGCCGACCTGCAGGCTGAAATAATGTTTTCATTGAACCTGCCAGCTGATTTCTTTGCAGTTCAACCGCAGGGAAACACGGATATATGACCTGATGCAGGAATCTAAGACACACACACATAAAGGGTGAAATATGAGCTATTAAAGCTGTGTGATGGATAGTGATGGTGACACCAGCTGTCAGTGAGCATCAGCCTCGGGCACGATCGCCGTGACAACCACGACACCGACCCCTTAGAGAGATTAGAATCATCCGCCACACACCTGACACAGAACGCACACACAATGCACACACACCTCGACACCGTGACACTGGCTCTGTCAGCTGACCTCCATCATCATCATCATGGTGAGGAGAGGGGGAGAGGAGAAAGATTGGGAGGGGAAAGAGAGAGAGAGTGGAAGAGAGGAACGGAAGTGAGACTAGGAGAGGGCAGGATAAAGGAGCCAAATGAAAGAAGGAGAGTATGGGAAAGGAGAGAGACACTAGGAGAGGAATGAGAGGAGAGTAGAATAGGGGAATAGAGTTGATAGCTGGGCTAGGTTTGATCTGTGGGTCTTTATACCAATCACAGTCATTAGTGTTCTTCCTCTCGACTCCGAGTTTGGCAGGCCCAGATTATATACATCTAACACTCACCCCAACTACAACCATGGTCTGCACAATCACCAGCAACTATCATTTAGCACTTCAGAGATCACCCGTGTGTCCACGTGTGTGTGAACATCTGTGTGTGTGTGTGCTTGGGAGGATTGGTGAATTTCCTAATCTTAATGATTGACACAATTATTAAAAACTTCTCCCACACATGTTCGCTGTTGTCATCAGAAAACAAAGAAACAGCCCATAATTAAACACGGGACGGATGACAAATGGTCACTGGCCTTAGACCGCACACACACTCTGAAATCCATACACTCGTAGAAAAAATCTTCTATCTAGAACGACACTTGAGCAATGCAGTTAACTTAGGGATCGGCGTCCGGTCAGCGGTACAGTTGTAAATCATGCAGCGCCTTGAGAGCGCGAAGATTTTAGAGAAACAACAAATATCAGTACTTAAAAGTGTCATATCGGCTGAAAGCTTAAATTATTGTTAATATAACTGCACTGTCCAATTTACAGTAGCTACTGTGAAAAAATGCCATGCTATTTTTTCAGGAGAGCTCTTAACAACAAAACACTTTTTTCACTGCGATAGGATTGATAAATTCACCTCTGAAGGTGAAATGTGTACTCAAATCAGAGCAAGATTTCAGAATGTATCACCCCAAGGGCCCCAGAGATAACATGAAGTGTCGTTCTGTTAGATAAAATCCTTTTTCATATCCTAAAAAGGTCCATATAAGCATGCACGATCGATTTTGTATTTTCAATTTGCAAAGATAGGAATCAGTGAAAATCTCACCCTAAATGTTGTTTCAACCAGTCAAATCACATCCGTATGTATTCCTCAGAGATCCTAGAATTTAACCAGTCTTCACTATATTATTAGCAGGGTAGTATATCCTATAGGACACCAAAGTTGGTCAGAGAGCGACGCCTTCATGGCACGCAGATGACGCGGACAGTCTTCATTTGATTGACTGTATCTTTGTCAAATAAGCACCAACCGGGGTCAAACAAAGCTAGCTAGATAGCCAATGAGCTGGGCTTTACGGGAATATCTGGAAACCCTGTATCTGTCGCAAAATGTAGACACTAACCTTTTGCGACAGCATGCCTTTTCCTTTTGGACAAACATTATAAGAATTTTCAGACTTATGAAGTTATGAAAACTGGTTGTTAAGCAAATGTTGAACTTACAATATGGATACTAATACTAGAAAAGCTAAATCAAAGTCCAAGTATACAAATTGGACGATATTCTTGCAGAAAAATGTAAAACAAATGCAAATGTCTCCTTCACGATTTGCCCAAATGTACCTGGGGGACTTCACACTAAATGTCCTGCAGTTCGCTCATACTTTGCACATACACTGCTACCATCTTGTGGACACCATCGGAATTACAACACGTGATGGCTAGAACTGGGACCTTTCTCTTGCATTTCAAAGATGAAACATTTGTTTTTGATTTGTATTTCTTTCTACCAGATCTATTGTGTTATATTATCCTACATTCAGTTCACATTTCCACAAACTTAAGTGTGTCCTTTCAAAGGGTACCACGAATATGCATATCCTTGCTGCATAGCCTGAGCTACAGGCAGTTAGATTTGGTATGTCATCTTAGACAAAAGTTGAAAAAAAGGTGGCTATCCCTAAACCCCAACAACAACTGCTCCCCGGGCACCGATGACGTTGTTTAAGGCAGCCTCCCCCCGCACCTCTCTGATTCAGAGGGTTTGGGTTAAATGTGGAAGACACATTTCAGTTGAATGTGTTCAGTTGTGCAACTGACTAGGTATCACCTTTCCCTTCCTCCTTTCCCTAAAAGGGTTCTTCAGCTGTCCCCATAAGAGAACCCTTCGGAGAATCCTTTTTGGTTCCAGGTAGAAACCTTTTGGGTCCCATGTAGAACTCTTTCCACAGAGGGCTCTACCCGGAACCAAAAAGAGTTCTCCTATGGGGACAGTCAAATAACCATTTTGGAACCCTTTTTTAAAAAGTGTACCTGCTACAATGGAGCAAAGGGCTGATAGTGTGTCAACCTACAGTATCATACACTATGTGGGCTTCTCTACTCTAGATGATACTACTCTAGTAGAATGATGATGAGTCCCCATTGAACTGTGTAACGTTGCACTACGAGTGAACTCCGACAGCAGCTGAGTGCCTAGGGGAACAAAGCTCCTCTGTAGGGAAGTCCTACAGAATGAATCCCCTTTATGAAGACAACGCACAGTGTCCGGAAGGCCTGTTTCACACACTCCACACACACACACACAGATAGGAACACACTGAACACATTACACACTAGTCTTGACGACGTGGGCTAGTGTGGCATCATCAAAAGGGATAGTGATAGTGACCACTAGATGATGTGACGATGACTGGGGAACTGTATTGTAGGCCCACTCATGTGTTTAACAGTGTCGTGTTCAGAAGGAGCAAACAGAAGACGTTTTGAAATGTTGCCAAAAGTGACTGTTCTTATTGGAGTTGTTCATGTAGTGCCTGATCCGATTCAAAACGTCTTCTCCCATCCGCTTCTACTGAGCATGGATGACACTGTTGTTAGTAGCCTACACGGTTAAGTTACTGGAAATACTGTCTTTCTAACCTACTTCTTACTATTGAGGGCTATTGTGCAGCCAATAATGCTGACCGGTCGCATCATGTTTGAAAATGACCAACTGATGTTTGGTTGCATTTCCTGTCAATACCTTTTCAATATAGGTGCTCATGTTACATACGGAGATGTACCAATAACCAATATTCTGCTGATTGGATCCTGTCATGGTTTTGCTTCCTCACCCAACGTAAGTGAAATTTCAGCAGGTCATGTTTTCATTTCTCCGTCTATTTGCGGGCATTTACAGAAATGTATTCTGGGACAATTCTCCCATTCACTGCCAATTTCGAGGCAATTCCCCCTAGCAAATGAGAGATGGAGAAGGGAATGTAACTATTACAGCTGGTTAAGTGCTGAATGAGGTGTGTGTGTATTTATGACTTTGTGTGTGTGTGTTTGGAGAGCGTTAGAGAGATGGAGAGAGGCAAAGTCATAGAGGGAGAGAGAGTGGTTTGGTTTCTGTGCAACAGTTAATCATGGATGAGGATTGTCATCTTTAACGGCTGTCAATTAAAAGCTAATTAGAGGAAGTGAACTCGGCTAGAACTGCCATCTCTGTCGATCCGTCGTCACACAGCTGTCACACGCACACACACAGAAGCACACGCACAAGCACACACACACACCACTGTCCAGCCTAATATGTTGTGAGCCTGCCATCATTCTGCCCAGGGAGGACAAAGCAGGTGTTTGTTGTCTCCCTCATACCAAAGCAGGTCTGAAAAGTCCAAATTAATGACACTCTCACCCTCTTATCTGTCCATGGAGTACGGCCTAATCACAGAATTACAGACGGACATGGACGGAAAGGGAGGAAAGAAAAGAGAAAGAGAATGAGAGCCCAGCAGACGGAGAGATGTGTCTCACACAGAGAAACAGGGATAGAGGCGGAGGGAGCGAGAGAGTAGAAGGGAAATAGGAAAGTAAGGAGCGAGAGAGAGAACGGGAAGAAGTGAGAAAGAGAGCGAGAGCCCGTGTGAGGAGCAGAGGGAGGGGCCGCGTGATGATGGTGAATGGCGCTCGGTGTTATGAGAGGTCATCTCTGTGGATTACGCAGACAGAGTTCACGGTACACAGGAACCAGGCAATTTACCTCCATGAAAAATAGATGAAGACCTGGAATGAAGTGACAGATGCACTTAGAGAGAGAGAAAAGCTGGAGAGAAAACACTGATGGAGGTTGGGAGATTATGGAGGGTGGGTGTGGAGGGTGTGTGTAATGTGTGTGAGTGTAATGCGTGTGTAATGTGTGTGTAGCGGGGGTTCGTTCCCTCATTTTTTTGACTGAAGACAATTTGGTTTTGACAGCAGATGTTGGATGACCTCACCAGCGCCCCTATTAGAGACTGAGCCCAGCTATGACTGGCAGATCTTAACACACACAGGAACACACACACACACACACAAACTGCGATCCAGCATGCACACACACACACACACACACACACTGCGAGCCAGCATGCACACACACACTCACACACACACACACACACACACACACACACACACACACACACACACACACACACACACACACACACACACACACACACACACACACACACACACACACACACACACACACACACACACACACACACACACACACACACACACACACACACACACACAGGAAGGAAGGGGAACATGGGTGAGCTTAACACACACCCACACATCAAACTCTGAGATAGAGTGTGAAGCGTCGTGAAAATGTCTGGAGTCATTCTCCCAGCAGGGTCCTGTTATAACAGTAAAAACATCCCACTGAATGTCTTTTGTTTTAACATTCATATGAGAGACAAAAGAGAATTGGAGACAGGTGGTAATGCTCCGACAGAGCCCTCCGCCGCCGGCAACATCTAAAAACATTTAGGGCCTGTCACAGATGGGAACAGACAAATACACCAGCTCAATCTACTGTTTCACTGCTTTACTGCTGCTTGTAACACCACCCATTCTACAGACACACCACAGGTTCCCTCGGTAGACTTTGCAGCTGAAACACCTGACGGTCTATATGCAAATGATACAGGTCCAGCCTGCTTTCTATTCTTCCGTGTTGGGTGCGTGCGCTTTGCCTTGTGTTCTACTCTCCTCAAGGCCAGAGTATCTACGAAGAAGCATGTACACACACAGACGCCATGTTTCAATAAGCAACCAGGCCTGTAACGGAGTTGATTAAAACAGACGGGCCTTTCCCCTGTCCCTCCCAAGCCATCGCCCTAAAGCCTGTTTGTATAACGGCAACACTGTCGATGGGGAGAGAGGTGGCTCTTACAGTGGGGCAAAAAAGTATTTAGTCAGCCACCAATTGTGCAAGTTCTCCCACTTAAAAAGACGAGAGAGGCCTGTAATTCTCATCATAGGTACACTTCAACTATGACAGACAAAATGAGGAAAGAAAATCCAGAAAATCACATTGTAGGATTTTTTTAGAATTTATTTGCAAATTATGGTGGAAAATAAGTATTTGGTCAATAACAAATGTTTATCTCAATACTTTGTTATATACCCTTTGTTTGCAATGACAGAGGTCAAACGTTTTCTGTAAGTCTTCACAAGGTTTTCACACACTGTTGCTGGTATTTTGGCCCATTCCTCCATGCAGATCTGCTCTAGAGCAGTGATGTTTTGGGGCTGTTGCTGGGCAACACGGACTTTCAACTCCCTCCAAAAATGTTCCATGGGGTTGAGATCTGGAGACTGGCTAGGCCACTCCAGGACCTTGAAATGCTTCTTACGAAGCCACTCCTTCGTTGCCCGGGCGGTGTGTTTGAGATCATTGTCATGCTGAAAGACCCAGCCACGTTTAATCTTCAATGCCCTTGCTGATGGAAGGAGGTTTTCACTCAAAATCTCACGATACATGGCCTCATTCATTTTTTCCTTTAGACGGATCAGTGGTCCTGGTCCCTTTGCAGAAAAACAGCCCCAAAGCATGAGGTTTCCACCCCCATGCTTCACAGTAGGTATGGTGTTCTTTGGATGCAACTCAGCATTCCTTGTCCTCCAAACACGACGAGTTGAGTTTTTACCAAAGTTATATTTTGGTTTCATCTGACCATATGACATTCTCCCAATCTTCTTCTGGTTCATCCAAATGCTCTCTAGCAAACTCCCGACGGGCCTGGACATGTACTGGCTTAAGCAGGGAGACACGTCTGGCACTGCAGAATTTGAGTCCCTGGCGGTGTAGTGTGTTACTGATGGTAGGCTTTGTTACTTTGGTCCCAGCTCTCTGCAGGTCATTCACTAGGTCCCCCCGTGTGGTTCTGGGATTTTTGCTCACCGTTCTTGTGATAATTTTGACCCCATGATGTGAGATCTTGCGTGGAGCCCCAGATCGAGGGAGATTATCAGTGGTCTTGTATGTCTTCCATTTCCTAAAAATTGCTCCCATAGTTGATTTCTTCAAACCAAGCTGTCAAAGGATATTGCAGATTCAGTCTTCCCAGCCTGGTGCAGGTCTACAATTTTGTTTCTGGTGTCCTTTGACAGCTCTTTGGTCTTGGCCATAGTGGAGTTTGGAGTGTGACTGTTTGAGGTTGTGGACAGGTGTCTTTTATACTGATAACAAGTTCAAACAGGTTCCATTAATACAGGTAACGAGTGGAGGACAGAGGAGCCTCTTAAAGAAGAAGTTACAGGTCTGTGAGAGCCAGAAATCTTGCTTGTTTGTAGGTGACCAAATACTTATTTTCCACCATAATTTGCAAATAAATTCATTAAAAATCCTACAATGTGATTTTCTGGATAGATGAAGTGTACCTATGATGAAAATTACAGGCTTCTCTCATCCTTTTTAAGTGGGAGAACTTGCACAACTGGTGGCTGACTAAATACTTTTTTGCCCCACTGTATATCCTTTCTGTGTCCTCTGAATATTTCATGTCCCTCGGAGGCCTCATGTTTTATTGAGCCGCAGATCAAGTCCCAACCAAGGGGAATGTATTACATTATGCACCATCATTTATAAATGACCACCAATCAATGTCTGCCCTTATACATAACACAGGCTAAACAGCCCCCTCACCACCAACCACACTGTCACTGCTACCAGGGATGAGGAGACGGACACACAGACACACTCCTCCATCCACAGACCGCAGCTTCAAAAATAATAGTTTGAAAGATTCTATTAAAAAGGGAATGTAGGGGTCATGCGAGCTAGCTTGGTGAAGAGGGAGCGTGACGCTGGAGGAAATGTAGTGGCCTGGCTGTCTGCATTGTTTCTTCATCCTGTGTAATGTATTCTCAGTGAATTTGGTGATGGTGCTGGTCAGCTATTAGCTGATGTTAAAGGGATCGTTCCCTATATTAGAATGTCCGCGCTTCATATCCAAATAATCTTCAAGTTACATATGCTGGGCAGACCAATATTTTGGCTGGATGGATGAAAATGCCCCCATCCACAGGGCACGAGGGGTCACTGATTGGTTTGATGAGCATGAAAACGATGTAAACCATATGCCATTGCCGTTTCAGTCACCAGATCTCAACCAAGTTGAACACTTAAAGGCGAATCTGAGACAGTGTTTTCCACCACCATCAACAAAGTTCCAGACAATTGTAAAACCTATGCCAAGATGCATTGAAGCTGTTCTGGCTCGTGATTTCGCCTGATTTGGCAATTATCTGTAGGTGCCACTGAGATGCATAGGATATGTGCCACAAATGAAAATAAAAGCATGGGTCAATAGACTACCTTGTCAATAGACTGCCTACAGGGTAAGGAAGCCAATGTTACTTAGTAGTTTGAGTTAATGATACCTTTAACATTGGGGGGAGGGGGGGGGGTAGATCTTAAAACTTGTTTCACCTAATAGCAAGAATGGCAACATCTAGTGGTCAGAACCTGGTAATATGAGGATGTAGGATGGGACAAAAACCTAACAACTTCAAACTTTAAACAAACACATTTTTCTGATAGGGAAAGAAAAAGCATCACCAAATTCACTGGGAATACATTACATAGGATGAAGAAACAATAATCCAAGCTGCAACTCCATACTACTTGTCAGACAAAGAAAAATGATACTGTAGTACCAGTCAAACGTTTGAACTCACCGACTCATTCAAGGGATTTTCTTTATTTTTACTATTTTATACAGGTTACATTTATTAGAGTTACCAGCCTCAGAAATTGCAGCCCAAATATATGCTTCACAGTGTTCAAGTAACAGACACATCTCAACATAAAACTGTTCTGAGGAGACTGCATGAATCAAGTCTTCATGGTCAAATTGCTGCAAAGAAACCACTACTAAAGGACGCCAATAGGAAGAAGAGAAGTGCTTGGGCCAAGAAACAAAAGCAATGGACATTAGACGGGTGGAAATCTGTCCTTTGGTCTGATGAGTCAAAATTAGAGATTTTTGATTCCAACCGCGTGTCTTTGTGAGATGCAGAGTAGTTGAATGGATGATCTCCGCATGTGTGATTCCCACCGTGAAGCATGGAGGATGAGGTGTGGTGGTGTGGGGGTGCTTTGCTGGTGACACTGTCAGTGATTTATTTAGAATTCAAGGCAGACTTATCCAGCATGGCTACCACAGCATTCTGTAGCGATACGCCATCCCATCTGGTTTGTGCTTAATGGGACTATTTATTTTTCAACAGGACAATGACCCAACACATCTCCAAGCTGTGTAAGGGCTATTTGAACAAGATGGAGAGTGATGGAGTGCTGCATCAGATGACCTGGCCTCCGCAATCACCCGACCTCAACTCAATTGAGATGATTTGGGATGAGTTGGACCGCAGAGTGAAGGAAAAGCAGCCAACAAGTGCTCGGCATATGTCGGAAGAATGCCAATAGTGTGCAAAGCTGATCAAGGCAAAGGGTGGCTACTTTGCACAATTTAAAATCAAAAATATATTTCAATTGTTTTCACACTTTTTTGGTTACTACATGATTCCATATGTGTTTTTCCATCATTTTGATGTCTTCACTATTATTGTACAATGTAGAAAATAGTACAAATTAAGAAAAACCTTTGAATGAGTAAGTGTGTCCAAACTTTTGACTGGTAATGTATTTACTCGTTGTCGGGGTGGGATTGGCGTGAGGTGTAAGGGGTCTGTGTGTGGCTTTTGACTGGTAATGTATATACTCGTTGTCGGGGTGGGATTGGCGTGAGGTGTAAGGGGTCTGTGTGTGGCTTTTGACTGGTACTGTATATACTCGTTGTCGGGGTGGGATTGGCGTGAGGTTTAAGGGGTCTGTGTGTGGCTTTTGAACATTCCTTTGGATTCCTCATGTCTGACTCATTGTTAGAATAGTCTCCAGATTAAATGTTAGATACTATATTTATTGAATATTAAATGAATCCTATAAATTAAAATGGCCAAGTTAGATATAATCAATTAGCTTAATTTCTAAGAGATTCAATTATATTTCAACAAAATAATGTTGCAGGAAAGCTAATCTTATCTGAGATGGTGGGTGTCGAAATCAATTTTTTGTGCTTTTTCGGGTGGAACGACCCTCACTGATCTCGTTGGCAGGAAGGGTTTCCACTGCTTCCTGTTTCGTGATTGTAGTTTGAAGGTTGGGGCTTGTGAAGGATGATAATGACAGGGTGATGAGGCAGGGGGAGAAACTGTGGGTGAGTCCGTTGAGGAGGAAATGGACGGAGAGGGTGTTGCGGAGAGGGACGTCATTGTCTTTCAAAGTCGATCCCTAGGAGGGGCTTGGGGGGATGATGGCTTGGGTGGCCAAGGGGGTAGAGGTGTGTCTGGGCAGGGGTTATGGAGCGGCATGGAGAAGAAGCCTTTGGAGCATCGCTGGAGCAGCAGGTGCCTGGGTGGGAGGAGAAGTTGCAGATTGGACATAGTAAACCTGGAAGGTTGACGTTGATCATGCAATAGAGTTTGTTGTCGATGGTGCACCAGTAGGTGACGGGAGTGACGGGGAGGAGCTGGTGGATGGTCATTGACCATTGAGATACTCTCAATGATCGGCTATGAAAAGCCAACTGACTTGTGGCACCCTCAACAACTACTGTGATAATTATTATTTGACCATGCTGGTCATTTATGAACATTTGAACATCTTAGCCATGTTCTGTTATAATCTTCACCCGGCACAGCCAGAAGAGGACTGGACACCCCTCATAGCCTGGTTCTTCTCTAGGTTTCTTCCTAGGTTTTGGCCTTTCTAGGGAATTTTTCCTAGTCACCTTGCTTCTACACCTGCATTGCTTGCTGTTTGGGGTTTTAGGCTGGGTTTCTGTACAGCACTTTGAGATATCAGCTGATGTAAGAAGGGCTATATAAATACATTTGATTTGAAATTTGATTTGATGGTTGGAACCACTGGCTTGGTCTGACTGAATGCTGTACCTTATCCGGGAACATGTCTTCATCAGATGGAAGGTGGTGAGTAGAGAAAACAAAGAATTATTGAATAACCAGAGACAATGAAAATGAAAAGAAACTAGCGGTTAAAGTGGATAGTCAGCAAGCTAGGTAATAGCAAAAGCTGAGCAGACAAGCAACGAGTAGCGAACCTCGGAAAGTGTGCAACGCTTAGTGTAACACAGGAAGCAATGGGTTAACTCAGACATCCATGGTCAGACTGAACACAGACTTTTCTCCGAACTTTGGTCTTTCTTGCATTTCTCTCTCTGTCTGTCTTGCATGCACACACGCACGCACGCACGCACGCACGCACGCACGCACGCACGCACACACACACACACACACACACACACACACACACACACACACACACACACACACACACACACACACACACACTCTCCATAACCCTTCCGTTGATCACTGTAATCAAACATATACATGTGTGCCTGGAGGTTCAATAATTACTGGCTGCCAGAGAGGCCCTGTAGGAACATGTCATATGCACGCGCACGCGTGCACACACACACACACACACACACACACACACACACACACACACACACACACACACACACACCTGTCACAAACGCACACTTGTACGCGCCTGTGCTCACTTACACACAGGTGTGTGTGCTCTGCTCTGCTGCTCTGCTGCGCGCTAAGCACAGACAGGGCCTCAGCATAGGACACTAATGAGTCCAATGAGACTAAGGGGAAAATAACCCCTGAAATATACACCACACTAAAACACCTTAGAGAGAAGAGAGGGAGTGAGAGAGAGGGAGACGAAGAGAAAGAGAGAGAGAGAAGATGGATAGAGGGGGAGTGAGAGAGAGAAATAGTGAGAGAGAAAGAGAGCGAGAGAAAAGATAAATAAGAGAAAGAAAGTGGGAGCGAGCAGGACTGGAGAAAGAAGAGTAAAGAGAGATGGCAAAATAAAAATGGAGAAAAAAAGAGTGTGCCGTTGCCAAAGCCGTTGCTGAGCTGTTGCCAGTAACCAAGGTAACGGATTCCTATGGTGTGTATTATGGTTGGTGTGAGGAGAGAGAGAGCGAGAGAGAGGGAGAGAGAGTGTAAAAGGTTTTGGCAAACGCCACCCTGCCAAAGGGACTCTTTATCTGCTAAAGAGCAGAGGATCAGAGCCTCTGTTATTCAAGCACTTCCTGTTACACCATGACATCTACAGAAAGGAGATGTTATACAGTATAAACGCCATGGTACACTGTCTCCCCTCATACCACTGCCCACAACTGTGTGTCTCTGTGTGAGTGTCCAACACATAAAAATACCAGGGCTCGCTCTGAACAAGCCTAGAGCAAACCAGTGGTGTTTTATCATTGCAAGCCAGTAAGCTACAGGCCAATCAAAGGAGCTCGATCCAACCAAGCCGCTGGCCAATGGCAGGCGTTGATCCAACAAAGCTGCCAGCCAATGAAAGGCCTTGATCGTTGCAAGCCTCTGGCCTACGATAGGCCTTGATACTTCAGTGTTGGTCTCCCTCCCTAAGGCCTTCAGAGCAGCTGTATATGTCCCAGTGCTTAACGAAAGCCAAGGTCTGCACATGTCCACTGGCCCTTCTAAAGTTCCAGTCTTAGTTACTGAAGCAGTGAACTCAACACCTCATATTAGAGGTGTCTAACTCCAGTCTTAGAGGGCTTTAGTGGTTTCCAAGTCCCCCTTGGGTTCTGAATCTATCTATTAATGTCAATGCTGAGAACGTGAGAATACACATACCTGACTGCAATGTCAACTCCTGAAATCAGACAGGGAGAGCAGTTACAAAGGTTTCATACAAAGGTTCCATGTAGAATCACCACAAAGAGAACACAAGTAACCCCACTCTTGAATGTAATGAACCATGCATAAGCCAGGCCAGTCTCATGGCCAGTCTCTATATGTTTCATTTGTATAAACCATGTAGAAGCAGGTTCTTACAGGATGAAAGTGGACCACCCAGCATAGCCTAGTCACAAAGCTAGAGCTGGACACCAGGCGATAGCACCAACCACTAGGTCATTAAAGCCCTGACAGCCCTCTGGTACCAGGCCTGATCCATATAAAGCCAACGTTTGTGGGGTCAAAAATAGGTTTGAGATCTGATGATAAGACCTTGAGCATGGGGACACAGTCTGGGGTAGAGGGACATCCGTCACGTCAGCTTTATGGGGCCAGAGATACACACAGGTTGTGAGGCAGGCTTATCTCTGGGAGAGAGGTGAACACACACACCGGCATGGACACATATACGCATGTACACACACACACACACACACACACACACACACACACACACACACACACACACACACACACACACACACACACACACACACACACACAACCAGATGATCACAATCCTAAATATGACATGATGAAGGTCAAACAAATTAAGGGTCAGTCTGAATGAATCATTGACAATCATCCAGTCTACACTTTGCTGTAGATCTGTGGGGCCTGTGAATACCAGGGGATTTCTCACATTACTATAGTGTGATAATGGAAAAGAAGATCGAACAGATAGCTGGTGAGTCATTCCTTCCCATGTTCTGAAAATAAAGACATCTGTGTGCACTGTGTGTGTGCTTAGCAGCAGAGCTGAAGGATGGCCAGTGCTGTGTACACAGAAGTGGAGGCGAGTGACATTCCTGAGTGTTATTATGACTGCGTGAATCTTTCATGATGAGGTCAAGGGTCAACAACACCCAAAACCTAGGAGAACAAACACACGGTGGTGGAAATAGTAATGAAGGACAAACAACAGGAGGTGTGGAGAGAGGAAAGAGTGAAGGAGAGAGAGAGAATGGAGGACAAACAACAAGAGGAGCGGAGAGAGGAAAGAGTGAAGGAGAGAGAGAGAACAGAGGACAAACAACAGGAGGTGCGGAGAGAGGAAAGAGTGAAGGAGAGGGAGATAACGGAGGACAAACAACAAGAGGTGCGGAGAGAGGAAAGAGTGAAGGACAGGGAGAGAATGGAGGACAAACAACAAGAGGTGCGGAGAGAGGAAAGAGTGAAGGAGAGAGAGAGAATGGAGGACAAACAACAAGAGGTGCGGAGATAGGAAAGAGTGAAGGAGAGAGAGAAAGAGAGAGAGAACATGTGAAGAACAGAAAGAGTGAAAGATGATCAGAATACCAATCCCACTTTATTATCAATATAAAATCACAAACACCAGAAGATTAAAGCAACAGATATGAGAGAGAGAGGATAGAGAGAGAGAGAGAGAGAGAGCGAGAGAGAGAGAGAGAGAGAGAGAGAGAGAGAGAGAGGAGGGAGGAGGAAGGGAGAGAGAGAGAGAGAGA
>NC_034182.2:7968143-8035643 GCF_002021735.2 Oncorhynchus kisutch
CAAGAGACAGACGGAGTGAGAGAAAGAGTGAAAGAGAGAGAGAGAGACCCTTTCACCATGACACCTCCCACAATACCTCTCACCCACACCTCCCTCCTCCTCTCTCTCTCTGTGTCTCCCTCTCTCCTCACCCTGCCCTGTGTGAATAGATAAAACACATTCAATCAGAGCGAATGAGAAAATGAGCGTGTGAAAGAGATTCATTCAGTCATGCAGGCGCCCTTAATCTATTTCAAAGGGGGCTAAGGTGAGGAGTGTGTTTCCATGCCGATAAACACCAACTTCAGGCCAGGAACATAAGAGGTAGATATGATAGGATTCAGAAAGCACTCATCTTCTGACTTCAATCATGGACCTGTACTTAGGGCCCCGAGTTTCTCCAAGATCACATTGCTAGGGAAAACTCAGGGCCCTAGACATGACGACGTAATCCTCATTTACTGCAAACAACTGTACGACACAATCGCTGAAACCACAATAAACGCTGTATAATAAATAAGCCCACAATGTCCTTACTCAACTTGACAGTGTTCTTAAAATACAAGCATTTCCATTGAGAAGGAGCAGAATTTGAGTTGTACCTCTAGGAGTCACACAAACGTCCCACATGTTTGTAGCTACTACCAAGCCCACAGTGGCTGCTGCTGTATGGTATCACTGTGGTCGGGTTAACTGCTTGTACAGTCTGAGTTCAGTGGTTGAGATACTGCATATTCCTAAGCAGGAAATTTTATTTGAACTGCCAGTTTGACCGTAAAGTTACTATCGTTTCAGTGAGGTTGGGGTGGACTGCGTATAATCCCATAGCAAGGATATAGGGCAAACTCAGTGTTGTAATGGCAGAAGACAATAGGGTGGGAGTGGTGATGATGGGAAAGGGGGAAACCTAGTCAGTTGTACAACTGAATGCATTCAACTGAAATGTGTCTTTCACATTTTACCCACCCCTCTGATTCCGAGAGGTGCGGGGGGCTGCCTTAAATCGACATCCATGTCTTCAGCGCCAGGGGAACAGTGGGTTAACGACCCTGATCCATGGCAGAACATCAAGATTTTTACCTTGTCAGGTCAAGGATTCGATCCAGCGACCTTTCGGTTACTGGCCCAACACTCTAACCACTAAGCTACCTGTCGCCCATGATGATGAGGATGAGGATGATGATGACAAAGATGGTGATGACGATGATGGTGAGGATGATTGTCGACGATGATGCCGATGATGATGATGTGAAATACATGCTTTACTGCTTTCATTTGTCAGAATGAGACCGTGTGTGTGCAGGCAACAGTTAGTGAACAAAAAGACAAGGTAAACATTGCTATGGCAGGTTTGATCGAATCCAGCCTAAGGACAACAGCTCGATAGCCATCTCACAAAGACAGAGTGTGAGTGAGAGAGAGAGAGTACAGGCTCAGTGAAAAGAGAGGGAGTCAAGGGGAGAAAAAGAGAGGGACTAGCCGCACTGTCATTTCGACCATCAAATCACATTTGCGGCCATGCCATATTTATCCAATTCAAGACAAGGGGCATCTGAACATTCACAGCACACACCCGGAACGCTGCCTGGCTGATTGGAGGCCCACTGAACAATACTCCCAACACGTTATTTACCAGCGACTGGAGATGATGGTGATGATGCTTATTGTACGATGTGTCTTCTGGGTCCTTGTAGAATAAATGGAGAAGAGGCGAAGGAGGGAGAGAAGGAGTGAGGTAAGGTCTGGAGGAGAAGGGGATAATGTTACAGATGACACTGACATGGTTATTATGGCCTAGTGGGGTGGAAAAGGAGCAGAGCGTTGAGATGGACTGGAGTGGGAGAGTAGATAGAATGGGTCTTACCCTGTCTTCCTCCCTCTACCCAACCTCCCCTTCTCTGTCTTCCTACTTTGTTTATTGATTACACTTTATCTGTCTCTTTCTTTCTGTCCCCTCTCCTCCAATCCTAAAACCCCCATCTTTCCAAGCAGTACAAGTCCATATAGCAGTTATGTTCCCTGAGTTCCAGACAGACCTCTACTCTGAACTCTCATCTCCTGCCCATGTCTCCACACACCAGGAGAAACATCGATGTCATCTATAGATTACCTAATGTACATGGACACTGGATTTCTTTGGTGAAACACTATCAATGTCTGAGATAGTGAGCAGTCATGAGGGAACAAGGCTAAAGGCCTGTGAATCTAAGAAGGTTATCGCTTCAAACACATTAGCATGACTCAATTCATGTTCAGGACTGTATATATTTGAATTATATTGACCAGTGTGTGTGTGTTTTCATACACTCTGACTCTGATCCATCCCCCCTCCACCCATCTGTGTTTCTGCCTCTAATGAGGGTCTATTTATACACCCCTCTGACAGGCAAGCTGAAGAATGGAGGGATGGAGGGGTGGAGCGAGGGAACGGAGGACTGAAGGAGTGATGTGCTTTATTCTGTTTGCTAATTCAGAACATTGTTTCTTAACTTTGTGCTGTTCGGATCAAACAGAACGTTAATACTGTAGTTCTAATGAGCAGGTGTCTGTGTTTACTTTTACTTGGGTCGGGGCTAATGTGTTCTCTGCTACGCCAATAACAACATGAGCACAATTAAACCTGTGGCGTATAGAGCTGGTGGAAGGGACTGGGTGTCTGGTGAAGTGTGTGTGTGTGTGTATGATGAAGTGTGTAGGCTTGCTGGACAGAGTGGCCAGGAAAGTGGTTCTTAACTCAATAAAATGTGATTTGAAATGCCTTGCATAACGGTACAGCCAACCTCTCACAGAACTCTGTTTGACAGAGGTGGCAGGTAGCCTAGTGGTTAGAGTGTTGGTCCAATAACTGAAAGGTTGAACAAGGCAGTTAACCCACTGTTCCTAGGCTGTCACTGTAAATAAGAATTTGTTCTTTACTGACTTGCCTGGCTCAAAATTTAAAAAAAATCCTCTCTAATTCTTCACTACTTTCCCAAATGTGTAATCTTCCTCTCTCACCATCTTCCTGGCTCTCCTCATCATATTAAACCCAATTCAACTCTCCCGCTCTCCTTTTCACCCTCTCTCTGACCATCTCATAAATAAGGCTATCCACAGATCTAGGATCAGTTTCGTCACCTGCAATCATAACCGGAAACACCAGCAGAAGAAAGGCAAAACTGACCATAGATCAGTGCTTGTTGGCAACTTCAACAAACACAGTATGTTATCTGACAGGGTGGCAGGGGTGCAGGGTGAGATGGAGATCAGGTTGCTCTAAACCTAATTTCTCCTGCTTTCTCTGAGAGCAGAGATCCATGTCACACCGCATGGCCGTGTGACCAGCATGGCAAAGGGCTATCTCATTAGTCTGCCTCATCACAGCAGGAGACCGGATACACACACACACACATACACATGCACACACAAATGAGAGGCAAGCCCTCACTCATTTTATTTTCCCTCTGGCTCTTTTTCTCTCTCCTATTCTCTTTATTCCGATCAGTCTCTTTCTTCCCCCTACCTTTCCTCATTTTCATCTCTCTTCTTGTCACTTTCTTCCTTTCCGCCACCCTCCCTCTCTCTCTTTGGCCTCTCCATCCAGGATTTAATTAAAGGAGTTAAATGGCCAGGGGTGATTCTCATCATGTCATCCCTCTCTCTTTCTCTCCTCCTCTGAGGTTATATCTGACTAATCCACTCCCCCCCCCCCCCGAAGCTCAGTCTCAATAATGTATGGGCTGTGTGGCTGTAGCCTGGCTGCCCAGCGAGCCTGACACCAGGAGAGAGGCTGAGGCTGACTCCTAGCACCAGTCCTGGTGCTGCTGGGGTACAACCAGAGCTGAGGGTCTTGGGCTGACACCTTGAATATAGGAAAAGCTTGCACTCACTAAAATATATTGATATAGTTGATTCCAAAACGATACCAAAATGATACCACAACAACAGAAAGAAGGTGTACAGAATGGAACTCGATCCAGACAGATATACTCAGCTACTGCTCTGTTCGATTGTTGAGCATATTTTACCATTCAATATCATTACATTTTGAAAATGTTCATGTCAATTTCTTTGACAGCTATGTATAAATTAATTAATTATACCATCAATTTGACTTTGTTTTTACCAATCTAACTACTGTGCCAAACAACATAATGGTAATCATCTATTTGAAAGGTAAATGTTGATAAACTGGGTAAGTCAAGATGTAGCCTAGGCCTACTCAAAATACAGGTGAAATTCATATTATTCAATAGGCATGTGTGAGTGCATTGAGTTATTGTTTTAGCTGGTGTCATTGGGCTACAGATGACCTACAATCTCTTCCATTTAGGACTTATTTAATTAGCAACTGCTCAGAGAATATATACATTTATTGTAGAGATCAACAACATTTGCATGCAATCTCTTCTTTTATAAAAGTGGGCACTGTCTCTAAAAAAAGTTACGTAATTTGCAAGGCATTACTAGAGGTATTCACGGATCCACCAGTACCCGAATACCCGAGACCCGAACTGGGACATGAGTGTGTCCGGGTCCAGAATTCAAAATAATGTCACGGGTATGGGTCGGTTCTGATATGATTGTCACAGGTCTCAGGTATGTATAATTTTAACTGACTTGTCTAGGAAGGACCCATAAATTGTTGAAGTCGGAAGTTTACATACTCCTTAGCCAAATACATTTAAACTCAGTTTTTCACAATTCCTGACATTTAATCCTAGTAAAAATTCACTGTCTTAGGTCAGTTAGGATCACCACTTTATTTTAAGAATGTGAAATGTCATAATTATAGTAGAGAGAATGATTTATTTCAGCTTTTATTTCTTTCATCACATTCCCAGTGGGTCAGAAGTTAACATATACTAAATTATTATTTGGTAGCATTGCCTTTAAATTGTTTAACTTGGGGCAAACGTTTCGGGTAGCCTTCCACAAGCTTCCCACAATAATTTGGGTGAATTTTGGCCCATTCCTACTGACAGAGCTGGTGTATCTGAGTCAGGTTTGTAGGCCTCCTTGCTCGCACAAGCTTTTTCAGTTCTGCCCACAAATTTTCTATAGGGCTGAGGTCAGTGCTTTGTGATGGCTACTCCAATACCTTGACTTTGTTGTCCTTAAGCCATTTTGCCACAACTTTGGAAATATGCTTGGGGTCATTGTCCATTTGGAAGACCCATTTGCGACCAAGCTTTAACTAACTGACTGATGTCTTGAGATGTTGCTTCAATATATCCACATAATTTTCCTCATTCATGATGCCATCTATTTTGTGAAGTGCACCAATCTCTCCTGCAGCAAAGCACCCCCACAACATGATGCTGTTACCCCCGTGCTTCATGGTTGGGATGGTGTTCTTCAGCTTGCATGCCTCCCCCTTTTTCCTCCAAACATAACGATGGTCATTATGTCCAAACAGTTCTATTTTTGCTTCATCAGACCAGAGGATATTTGTCCAAAAAGTACAATCTTTGTCGCCATGTGCAGTTGCAAACCGTAGTCTGGCTTTTTTATGGTGGTTTTGGAGCAGTGGCTTCATCCTTGCTGAGCAGCCTTTCAGGTTATGTCGATATAGGACTCGTTTTACTGTGGATATAGATACTTTTGTACCTGTTTCCTCCAGCATCTTCACAAGGTCCTTTGCTGTTGTTCTGGGATTGATTTGCACTTTTTGCACTTAAGTACATTCATCTCTAGGAGACAGAACGCGTCTCCTTACTGAGCAGTATGACGGCTGCGTGGTAACATGGTGTTTATACTTGCGTACTATTGTTTGTACAGATGAACGTGGTACCTTCAGGCGTTTGGAAATTGCCCTCAAGCATGAACCAGTCTTGGCTGATTTCTTTTGATTTTCCCATTATGTCAAGCAAAGAGGCTCTGAGTTTGAAGGTATGTCTTGAAATACATCCACAGGTACACCTCCAATTGACTCAAAATATGTCAATTAGCCTGTCAGAATCTTCTAAAGCCAATGTCATCATTTTCTGGAATTTTCCAAGCTGTTTAAAGGCACAGTCAACTTAGTGTATGTAAACTTCTGACCAACTGGAATTGTGATACAGTGACTTATAGGTGAAATAATCTGTCTGTAAACAGTTGTTGGAAAAATTACTTGTGTCATGGACAAAGTAAATGTCCTAACCGACTTGCCAAAACTATAGTTTGTTAACAAGACATTTGTGAAGTTGTTGAAAAACTAGTTTTAATGACTCCAACCTAAGTGTATGTAAACTTCCGACTTCAACTGTAAAACCGAACGCAACTGCTGCAGTAGAGAGAGAGATAAAAAGTTATAATTTATGCTGCTCCTCTTTGCTTTTCAGGATTGTGCCATGTGTAGATTGTTGTTGTTGTTGGCCAATCATAAATCCTCAAATCTGCACTAGGCTACAGTCATAGAGTCTCCATGTGGGGCAAAAGTTAGGAGATATCTAATCAATGGATGATGAAATGAAAATGACAGAATTAAAAGTTTAAAGGAGAAGTACAGTCTACAACGACCAAGAGCCAACAATTAGGCAGTTTTTTTTTATTTGAAGGGAGTTGTTGTTGTTTTTAACTGTTTTGGACAGGACAGTGCATGCAGCCTCAATTAGCCTAGCTAGCTAGCTAGCTTAAATAGCTTCTCCCAGTTTGATGCTGTCAAGACAGGTACTAGTAATCATATTGAATGATAAAATAACCTACAGCAGCTATGGCAACTATTAATCTACTATAGCGCGAGTCGGCTTGGTTGGTCTCTCGTCTCTCCCACCCTCCTCCTTGTTCCCTGTGCCACTCACTCACAGCAGCCTACATCTACTGCACAGCCCATGCTAAAGCGATGCCTATCTCTACCTCCACTCTCTCATGCTTTATCAGTTCCGTTGAACTAAGTATTTTGTATTATCACTTGGATCGGATCGGACCAGGTCTGGATCCTAACAGGTCTATACAGAACATTGCCCTCGGGTCTGTTCAGACTCCATATAACAACAATAATTATGCATATCGGGCCTGAATGGGAGAGCCCCAGGTCCATTTCGTAACGGGATCCAACGTTTTGGACCTGTGAACTCCTCTGGGCAGAATGCGGCTGTGGAATCTGGTGGAAACCAGCATTTTGCAAACAGTAAAGAACAATTCCAAAATGATTACTTGCCGTGTTGCATTACTCAAGGTTGTTTATTTCTGTGCAGCATGAGTGAAGAGCTAACAATATAGCCCAGGCTGCTGTAACAATGAATGAGTTAGCGGATCAGACCTGTTGCTCTTCACACTATAAAGGGGCTGCGCTGATAGACAGACTTGATCATCTCAATCACGCCAGACACATTTGACAGACGTACCGAACGTAACAAAAACTAGAGTACCGAACCAATTTTTTTGTTGTGTGAAAAAGTACAAAAGTTTGGGTATACTGTGCAACACTAATTTACATTTGTAGTGGTGGGCCCAGCCCCCAAAGTGACTCTTTGAAACTGTATGCAAGGATTTTCTTTGTGTTGTTTTAGGATTGCTGTATTATCTCACCAATCCCCTCTTGTCACATCTCTACGAAGGAAATGGTGCTGTTGTCTTTATATCCTGTACGTCTGATATATGATTGGAGGTTAACTTTACAGTAATAATATTGGTCAAGAACTTAGATGTTGAATCCAAACAACTCAACATTTACAGTAAACATTACACCCACAAAAGTAAAAAAATTAAGTAAAAAAATGAAGACATTTCATTTGTCATAATACCGTGTTGTAATGATGTGCAAATAGTTAAAGTACAAAATGGAAAATAAATAAACATAAATATAGGTTGTATGGTGTTTGTTCTTCACTGGTTGCCCTTTTCTTGTTGCAACAGGTCACAAATCTTGCTGCTGTGATGGCAGACTGTGGCTTTTCACTGAATCTGTACTCTCTCTCTCTCTTTCTCTCTCTCTCGCTCTCTCTCTCTCTCTGTTTACATACATTATTTACATAAATGTTCTACTGTTTCCCACAAAAGCTTCAAAATAAACATTTCTTCATTCAGGCCTGTTAGGGGCTGACTCCTAACACCAGGCCTGGTGCTGCTGGGGTAAAGCTGGGGCTGATTGACTGAGGGGCTGAGGGGCTGACTCCTAACACCAGGCCTGGTGCTGCTGGGGTAAAGCTGGGGCTGATTGACTGAGGGGCTGAGGGGCTGACTCCTAACACCAGGCCTGGTGCTGCTGGGGTACAGCTTGGGTTGAGGCTGGGGTTAAGTTTGGGGCTGCTATGGTTGATGCTCTCTGCATTTCTGTATGTTGAGGGCTAGAGCTATACAACAAATAGCCTCTCACTCTGACATCCACTGGGGCTACTTGTTTATAGGATTATTATTATTATTATTATTATTATAGGAAAACTACAGCATTATGCCAATAGGCTATTTGTAACAATAATGAATAAATACATTTTTGGCAAATTTGGCATACAATACTGTGCGGAAAATATAATAGACACTGACAAAATACACCACTATAATCAAATGTCTCACAAAAACATAAATCCTGGAATCCTGAAACTGTAGATAAATAATCACGTCAAACTGCACCAGTCGGGTCCTATTAGTGCTGTATCTGTCAATAGGACACGCTGGTGTGGTAGGGGAAAGGCTGCTATTACAGCAAACACATCTAATGACCTTTTCACCAATCCAAGAGGGATGTGTGTGTGCATGCATGTGTATGCGCTTGAGGTGTGCGTGTGTGTGTGTGTGTGTGTGTGTGTATGTGTGAACGTGTTGGTGTGTCTTTCTGTGTCTTTGTATGTGTGCGTGTGTGTATGCATGGACACTCGCACATGTGGAGGGGTGTCTTGGGATGCTAATGATAACACGGAAATACAAGACAACTACCAATTAAGTCTGTCAGGGCCAGATTTATCCCGGGGTTTGACAGTCCCCTCACGCTGCAGCCGCTGATTTCCCTTTACATTCCACACAACGCAATTAAGATCCGGTGGGTGTGGCTGAGCTGGAATTATCCCTCTGTGTGGTTGTCATTCCCCCTCTCTCTCTCCCTCCCTCCATTATCTATTAATAACCGGTATTGTCTGAGCCGGAGAAGCACTGGGCGAAGGAACAATTAGGACTACTAAACACACACACACACGCACACACAAAGACACACACACACATACACACACGTATGTGGAAGTGAAAGACACACATTAAACACACATGTACACACTGGATAGGAGCTACTGAATATTAGAGACACATTGCCAGCTGGTTTTGTCCTGAAATTCTGTCCTCATCCACCGACGCATTACTGTTTATAGTACATGTGGATTCAGAAATTCTTTGTCGATATATTTTGACTGTATTAAGTTTATTGTGTATATTCTAACTGTATTAAGTTTATTGTGTATATTCTAACTGTATTAAGTTTATTGTGTATATTCTAACTGTATTAAGTTTATTGTGTATATTCTAACTGTATTAAGTTTATTGTGTATATTCTAACTGTATTAAGTTTATTGTGTATATTCTAACTGTATTAAGTTTATTGTGTATATTCTAACTGTATTAAGTTTATTGTGTATATTCTAACTGTATTAAGTTTATTGTGTATATTCTAACTGTATTAAGTTTATTGTGTATATTCTAACTGTATTAAGTTTATTGTGTATATTCTAACTGTATTAAGTTTATTGTGTATATTCTAACTGTATTAAGTTTATTGTGTATATTCTAACTGTATTAAGTTTATTGTGTATATTCTAACTGTATTAAGTTTATTGTGTATATTCTAACTGTATTAAGTTTATTGTGTATATTCTAACTGTATTAAGTTTATTGTGTATATTCTAACTGTATTAAGTTTATTGTGTATATTCTAACTGTATTAAGTTTATTGTGTATATTCTAACTGTATTAAGTTTATTGTGTATATTCTAACTGTATTAAGTTTATTGTGTATATTCTAACTGTATTAAGTTTATTGTGTATATTCTAACTGTATTAAGTTTATTGTGTATATTCTAACTGTATTAAGTTTATTGTGTATATTCTAACTGTATTAAGTTTATTGTGTATATTCTAACTGTATTAAGTTTATTGTGAATATTCTAACTGTATTAAGTTTATTGTGTATATTCTAACTGTATTAAGTTTATTGTGTATATTCTAACTGTATTAAGTTTATTGTGTATATTCTAACTGTATTAAGTTTATTGTGTATATTCTAACTGTATTAAGTTTATTGTGTATATTCTAACTGTATTAAGTTTATTGTGTATATTCTAACTGTATTAAGTTTATTGTGAATATTCTGTCTGTTGATTCTGTTTACTGTGGCAGCACCATTACCCTTATCAAAATCCCGGTATATGTAAATGTACTTGGCGAATAAAGATGGTTCTGATTCTAACACCCACGCACACATATTTCTGCATGTACCAGACAGACTGATGGACATGTTTGGGTAGGAGCCACACAGCTGATAATTGCCAATTGTCGTGACCTCACAGTCGGTGGGCAGGGAGCAGGGAGAGCAGGGAGAGAGAGATGTACTTTTCCATCGTGATGCGACCTTCGTCACCCTTATGGGTCCATCTTATTAAGGATGGAGGCCCTTTTTTCTCCATGAGTTCACTCTGCTGGAGTTTAATGCAAGGGACTATATTGCCATATGGACATGAATAAAGCATTTCATAGCTCATCAAAGACAGAAACAAGGGCAGAGAGGAATATACAGTGCAGCAAAGGGAGGACAGATAGGGGGAGGTAAGATAGGGGAACGAAAGATAGGGGTGGTAAGATATGGGAACGAAAGATAGGGGGAGGTAAGATAGGGGAACGAAAGATAGGGGTGGTAAGATATGGGAACGAAAGATAGGGGGAGGTAAGATAGGGGAACGAAAGATAGGGGTGGTAAGATATGGGAACGAAAGATAGGGGGAGGTAAGATAGGGGAACGAAAGATAGGGGGAGGAAAGATAGGGGGAGGAAAGATAGGGGGAGGAAATATAGGGGGAGGAAAGATAGGAGGAAAGATAGGGGGAGGAAAGATAGGGGGAGGAAAGATAGGGGAACGAAAGATAGGAGGAAAGATAGGGGGAGGAAAGATAGGGGAACGAAAGATAGGAGGAAAGATAGGGGGAGGAAAGATAGGGGGAGGAAAGATAGGGGAGGAGAGATAGCGGGAGGAAAGATAGCGGGAGGAAAGATAGGGGAGGAAAGATAGGGCGAGGAAAGATAGCTGGAGGAAAGATGCCGGGAGGAAAATAGCGGGAGGAAAGATAGGGGAGGAAAGATAGGGGAACGAAAGATAGGGGGAGGAAAGATAGGGGGAAATATAGCGGGAGGAAAGATAGCGGGAGGAAAATAGGGGGAGGAAAGATATGGGGAGTTATGGGTGAGAAAGAAGAGGGATGAGGTTGGTCGATGATGGCCTGTAGCCTTTGATCCTTCTCTCTTTGCTCTATGGCTCAAAGGCTTCACACATGCACACACATAAATGCAAGAGAATGTGTTAGGCCTTCAAGCCACATAGAGAGAGAAAGAAAGAGAAAGAGAGTGCGAGAGAGAGAGAGAGATACCCTGGTGAAAAAAACAGCAATCAATGCACTTCCGTGCAGCAGCTGCTTGGAGATAAAGAGGCACCTTGGCAGGACACCAGGCTTTTCCTCAACACTGTGCCCTCTTACTCTAGCAGTTCACCACACACTCTCTGCCCCTTTTCCTCAGTTCTATATACTCAGGGCCAAAACAATCACCTTACACCATGCTACATGTACTGCTTAGTATTATTATCTAAATTCCCAATCTGGTCCTCATACCATCACGGTCACCTAATCATCCCCAGCTTACATTTGTCTCATTCCCCCTCCTCTCCCCTGTAACTATTCCCCAGATCGCAAATGAGAATGTGCTCTCAGCCAATTTACCTGGTAAAATAAGGGTAAAATAAAATAAAATACAAAATACAATACTCTACAGTGTACACTCTCTGTGTGTGTCAGACTACAGTACATGGGGCTAAATAACATGGTCCAAATATAAATGAACACCTGGTTTGGCCTGGAAGAGCCTGGCTAAACAATAATCAACCTCATCCCTCTTCTTTCCCACCCTTTCCTCCAGCTATCTTTCCTCCCGCTATCTTTCCTCCTATCTTTCCTCCTCCTATCTTTCCTCCCCCTATCTTTCCTCCTCCTATCTTTCCTCCTCCTATATTTCCTCCCCCTATCTTTCCTCCCCCTATCTTTCCTCCTCCTATCTTTCCTCCCCCTATCTTCCTCCCCCTATCTTTCCTCCCCCTATCTTTCCTCCTCCTATCTTTCCTCCCCCTATCTTTCCTCCTCCTATCTTTCCTCCTGCTATCTTTCCTCCCCCTAGCTTTCCTCCCCCATCTTTTCCTCCCCCTATCTTTCCTCCCCTATCTTTTCCTCCCCCTATCTTTTCCTCCCCCTATCTTTCCTCCTCCTATCTTTCCTCCTCCTGCTATCTTTCCTCCTCCTATCTTTCCTCCCCCTATCTTTCCTCCCCCTATCCTTTCCTCCCCCTATCTTTCCTCCCCCTATCTTTCCTCCCCCTATCTTTCCTCCCCTAACCTTTCCTCCCCCTATCTTTCCTCCCCCTATCTTTCCTCCTCCTATCTTTCCTCCCCCTATCTTTCCTCCCCCTATCTTTCCTCCCCCTACCCTATCTTTCCTCCCCCTATCTTTCCTCCTCCTATCTTTCCTCCCCCTATCTTTCCTCCCCCTACCCTATCTTTCCTCCTCCTATCTTTCCTCCCCCTATCTTTCCTCCCCCTACCCTATCTTTCCTCCCCCTATCTTTCCTCCTCCTATCTTTCCTCCCCCTTCTTTCCTCCTCCTATCTTTCCTCCCCCTATCTTTCCTCCCCCTATCTTTCCTCCCCCTATCTTTCCTCCCCCTACCCTATCTTTCCTCCTCCTATCTTTCCTCCCCCTATCTTTCCTCCCCCTACCCTATCTTTCCTCCCCCTTCTTTCCTCCCCCTATCTTTCCTCCTATCTTTCCTCCCCCTATCTTTCCTCCTCCTATCTTTCCTCCCCCTTCTTTCCTCCTCCTATCTTTCCTCCCCCTTCTTTCCTCCCTTCGCTGCACTTGTTCTACCTCCTAAAAAAATAAAATACATTTAAAAACCTGAGTTTGGCCTGAGAGCTGCTGGCTTTCAAAACCTATGAGGGGTTAAGTCTGGACTCCGTCTTAGAGCAATGCATGATGGGAAGTGGTCCAGGGTCCTGCCTCGTCCTCCCTGCCTCGTCGTGCCCATTGAACCCAGAGTCTGGTTCGGGGCCAGATAAGCAATTTGGGCCCTCTGTGGGTGCTGCATGGCACACTGGCACAAGTAGAGGGGCTTATGTCTTAGGACCCCCAACTCCTTTTCCAATTCCAAACATCTAAAAGACTGAAACTCTATCCAAATAGTTGTCCAGACCAACGCCACCCAACACACACAAAATAAAACTTAATTTGACAGATTAATATTCACAAGCCAATAAAAGACAAGAAAAGCAGCTGGCACTACTAATTACCTTTGGACATTTAAATCACCATTAAACCTACAAAACCCAGAAGTGTGAATGATTTCTGAAGAACCACCATTCAACTACTGGACAATGACAGCTAAGCCACACTGACACAGAGCCAGGTCAACCTGTTCAGGAAACAGCAGAAGTCAAGGGGTTAAAGAAGCAGGGAGACCTATTGTTCCAGACTCCCTGAGTCAGATCGAATACCCCCTCCTCTGAGGCCAAACTGGATTCTTCTGTTCTGTGTGCCCACGTTGCCATGACGACAGGAGAGCGAGAGCCAGGAAGTGTTCTGGTAGCTTTCCCAAACCTGGGGGTACTCAGGATAAACGCAACCAATCAAAAGGGGATGTGGAGGTAATGAAGACTAAAGGCTGTGAGAGAGGCTTTTAGGAGGCGCTGCTAACACTGAGCACTTCAGCCACGGCGCTCGTTGTTCAGCCCGCCGCTCAACTCAGCCTGGTGGATTAGCCTCCCCGCCATCACTATGGAAACCGAAACGCCGCCTTGCAGAGCCGCAGACACACAGGCAGGAGATTATCTTTTTTCTCGTCCGGTTATGAAATGAAAAAGTATTATCGAAGTGCTACTTAGGATTTTTCTGGTGTTTTGGTTTGAGTGATGGATGGTTCTTTATGGAGACCTGGTGTGAAGACAGTGGTCTTATGATAAGTTGTTTTCCTGGGATGAGCACTCATACAGTCTGTATTACCCCACTTAATTGAATGGATCTGTTTGATACTGAATTTATAATACTATGTCATATGAACAATTCAATGCTGTGGCCTAGGCTGGTCTACGGGTACTTAACCCTAATATGCTCCAGGGATGCCGTACAGGAATGGCTGTCCCTGTAAAACAACATATTTCACTGTGGCTTCCGAAAGTATTAACACCCCTTGACTTATTCCACATTTATTGTGTTACTGCCTGAATTCAAAATGGAATAAATATATGTACACTACCAGTCAAATGTTTTAGAACACCTACTCATTCAAAGGTTTTTCGTAATTTTTTACTATTTTCTATATTGGACAATAATAGTGAAGACAACCAAATTATGAAAAAATACATATGGAATGCTGTAGTAACCCAAAAAGTGTTAAACAAGCTTCATGAGGTAGTCACCTGGAATGCATTTCAATTAACAGGCATGCCTTCTTAAAATTTTATTAGCAGAATTTCTTTCCTTAATGAAATCCAATCAGTTGTGTTGTGACATGTTACCATCATTACTTTAAGACATGAAGGCCAGTCAATACGGAAAATGTCAACAACTATGAAAATTTCAGTCACAAAAACCATCAAGAGCTATGAACTGGCTCTCATGAGGACCGCCACAGGAAAGGAAGACCCAGAGTTACTTCTGCAGCAGAGGATAAGTGATACTAGCCTCAGAACAGAGAGACGGATGAGCCTGGGTGAACGGATGATCTCCGCATGTGTATTTCCCACCGTAAAGCATGGAGGAGGTGGTTTTATGGTATTGGGGTGCTTTGCTGGTGACCCTGTCAGTAATTTATTTAGAATTCAAGGCACACTTAACCAGCATGGTTACCACAGCATTCTGCAGCGATACGCCATCCCATCTGGTTTGGGCTTAGTGGGACTATCATTTGTTTTCAACAGGACGATGACCCAACACACCCCCAGGTTGTGTAAGGGCTATTTGACCAAGAAAGAGAGTGATTGAGTGCTGCATCAGATGGATGCTCTGGCCTCCACAATCCCCCAACCTCAACCAAAGTAAGATGGTTTGGGATGAGTCAGACTGCAGAGTGAATGTGTTATTTCATCATTTTGATGTCTTCACTATTATTCTACAATGTAGAAAATAGTCAAAATAAAGAAAAACCCTTGTATTCTTAGGTGTTCTAAACCTTTTGACCGGAAACACACATAATATCCCATAATGACAAAGTGAAAACATGTTTTTAGACATTTACATAATTATTCACACCCCTGATTCAATACCTTGTAGAAGCACCTTTTGCGGCGATTACAGCTTTTTGAGTAAGTCTTTAAGAGCTTTGCACACGTGGATTGTACAATATTTGTCCATTATTCTTTTGAACATTCTTCATGCTTTGTCAAGTTGATTGTTCATTGCTAGAGAGCCAATGTCACGCTGGTATAAACAATTTTCGAGACAGGCGCAGGAATATACAATAGGGGTTTTTAATACACCCAAAACAAACACGTATACAAAAACACTGGGCTGTACCCAAACAAAAGAGCGAGGGTAAACCTCGTTGAACGCCATGGGACGATACCCGTATACACAATATACATAGCACGCAGCATAACAGCTGCACCAACACATAGGTACTCACACCACCAACGGACATGGGACCAATAACTGACAAAGACAGAGGGAACAGAGGGCACATATATAACATACTAATCAGGGGAAATGGGAACCAGGTGCGTGTAATCAGACAAGACAGTCCGGGGTTGATGATAATGAATCCTGTTCAGTGAAGCCTAGAAAGCCGGTGACGTAGACCTCCGGAACTGGTGAACAGAATGAGCAGCAGTACCGGGAGGATCCGTGACAACAATTTACAAAACTGTAACTAGGCTACACAGGAACATTCAATCTTGGTAAGCAACTCCAGTGTATATTTGGCCTTGTGTTTGAGGTTATTGTCCTGCTGAAAGGTGAATTTGTCTCCCAATGTCTGAGGGAAAGCAGACTGAACCAGATTTTGCCCGTTCATATAGCTGCATTCCGTTAATTTTTTATCCTATGAAACTCCCTAGTCCTTGCCGATGACAAGCATACCCATAACATGATGCAGCCACCACCATGCTTGAAAATATGAAGAGTGGTACTCAGAGTGCCCCAAATGTAGTGCTTTGTATTTAGGACAAAAAGTGAGTTGCTTTGCCACATTTTCTGCAGTATTACTTTAGTGCCTTGTTGCAAACAGCATGTTTTGGAAAATGTGTATTCTCTACAGGCTTCCTTCCTTTCACTCTGTCATTTAGGTTAGTCTTGTGGAGTAACTACAAAGTTGTTGTTTTCTCATATCACAACAATTAACTGTTTTAAAGTCACCATTGGCCTCATGGATTAAATCCCTGAGCAATTTCCTTCCTCTCAACAACTGAGTAAGGAAGGACAACTGTATTTTTGTAGTGACTGGGTGTATTGATACACCAGCCAAAGTGTAGTTAATAACTTCACCAAGCTCAATTGATTATATTAATTATATTTACCCATCTACCAATCAGTACCCTTCTTTGTGAGGCATTGAAAAACCTCCCTGGTGGTTGAATCTGATTGAAATTCACTCCTCGATTGAGGGACCTTACAGATACTTGTATGTGTGGGGTACAGAGATGGGGTAGTCATTCAAAAATGATTAGGGGGGTAACCACAATGGTTTTTAACACGGAATGAGTCCATGCAACTTATTTTGCGATTTATTAAGTACATGTTTACCCCTGAACTTATTTAGGCTTGCCATAACAAAGGGGTTGAATACTTATTGACTCAAGATATTTCAGCTTTTTAATTTTTTTGTGAATGTTCTACAATAAAAATTATACTTTGACATTATGTGGTATTGTGTGGAGATCAGTGACACAACATTTACATTTGATACATTTAAAATTCCGGCTGTAACACAACCAATCGTTGAAAAAGTAAAGGGGTGTGACACCTTTCAGAAGACACTGTATCTGGTGTGTGTGGAAATCTATAAACACACTCATTCCCTCACCCTTGGAATTCCCATTTCTTAGTTTATCTGACCTCATCCCCAGAACATTGTTCCCAATAACCTCCATTTTCCTCATAATCTCAGGGTGATGACTCTGGAAAGCCGGAGTGGAATATTCTTGTTTTTGGAGCTCAGCCAACAGGGCAGAGAAAGCTATAACCACCCACATCACAACAAACAGCACGCACACCAGCACACACGCACACCAGCACGCACGCACACGCGGAAGGCAATATTTCTCAATAAGTTCTTTCTCCTTGCAGCATTTGCAAGTTGCTGAATCGACCTAGTGTCCTCTGCCAACATTCACCTGTTAACATCACATGTGAGAAGAAGGAAGATACACAGGGGGTTGATCTACGATAAGACTCAACTACAGAACAGGGCCCAGATCTTCAAAAGGGCTGAATGATACTCCCTGCCTCACCTCTCAGTCAACTCAGTTAGAAACACATCTTTGACTCCTTGGGCGATTAGCTAGCTGGGCCTATGTGGATCAGGCGTGGGGTTAACCTTACAGTAGTTCTGTTGGGGAGCTGCATGTGCAAGTCATGGTTATCTTTAAAGGGGGTGATAGTATCGATATTAGGTTGTATCAGAAAGGGGAGAGACGTATCAGTCAATATCACTAAGCTGACAGGCCGGCCCACACCATACACACAACACAGCTCTGCACTGAGGTCTAAACTGTAGTCTCTGACAGTGGTCTTAGTCTGGTGTTGCACTGAGGTCTAAACTGTAGTCTCTCACAGTGGTCTTAGTCTGGTGTTGCACTGAGGTCTAAACTGTAGTCTCTCACAGTGGTCTTAGTCTGGTGTTGCACTGAGGTCTAAACTGTAGTCTCTCACAGTGGTCTTAGTCTGGTGTTGCACTGAGGTCTAAACTGTAGTCTCTCACAGTGGTCTTAGTCTGGTGTTGCACTGAGGTCTCAACTGTAGTCTCTCACAGGGGTCTTAGTCTGGTGTTGCCCTGAGGTCTCAACTGTAGTCTCTCACAGTGGTCTTAGTCTGGTGTTGCACTGAGGTCTCAACTGTAGTCTCTCACAGTGGTCTTAGTCTGGTGTTGCACTGAGGTCTAAACTGAGCTGTGCTTATAGAGGAGTGACAGTGCCACTGCACTACAGTTTATTCCTTATTCCTTCCACTGCAACACAAGCAGCAGACTCTCCTCCAGAAGCACAGTGCTGTATACTAAGGTCTAAACTCCAGGCTCTCCTCCAGAGCACAGTGCTGTATATTAAGGTCTAAACTCCAGACTCTCTCCTCCAGAAGCACAGTGCTGTATACTAAGGTCTAAACTCCAGACTCTCCTCCAGAAGCACAGTGCTGTATATTAAGGTCTAAACTCCAGACTCTCTCCTCCAGAAGCACAGTGCTATATACTAAGGTCTAAACTCCAGACTCTCCCCCAGAAGCACAGTGCTGTATACTAAGGTCTAAACTCCAGACTCTCCCCCAGAAGCACAGTGCTGTATACTAAGGTCTAAACTCCAGACTCTCTCCTCCAGAAGCACAGTGCTATATACTAAGGTCTAAACTCCAGACTCTCCTCCAGAAGCACAGTGCTGTATATTAAGGTCTAAACTCCAGACTCTCCCCCAGAAGCACAGTGCTGTATACTAAGGTCTAAACTCCAGACTCTCTCCCCCAGAAGCACAGTGCTGTATACTAAGGTCTAAACTCCAGACTCTCTCCTCCAGAAGCACAGTGCTATATACTAAGGTCTAAACTCCAGACTCTCCTCCAGAAGCACAGTGCTATATACTAAGGTCTAAACTCCAGGCTCTCCTCCAGAGCACAGTGCTGTATATTAAGGTCTAAACTCCAGACTCTCTCCTCCAGAAGCACAGTGCTATATATTAAGGTCTAAACTCCAGACTCTCTCCTCCAGAAGCACAGTGCTATATACTAAGGTCTAAACTCCAGACTCTCCCCCAGAAGCACAGTGCTGTATACTAAGGTCTAAACTCCAGACTCTCCCCCAGAAGCACAGTGCTGTATACTAAGGTCTAAACTCCAGACTCTCTCCTCCAGAAGCACAGTGCTGTATACTAAGGTCTAAACTCCAGGCTCTCCTCCAGAGCACAGTGCTGTATATTAAGGTCTAAACTCCAGACTCTCTCCTCCAGAAGCACAGTGCTGTATACTAAGGTCTAAACTCCAGACTCTCTCCTCCAGAAGTACAGTGCTATATACTAAGGTCTAAACTCCAGACTCTCTCCTCCAGAAGCACAGTGCTGTATACTAAGGTCTAAACTCCAGACTCTCTCCTCCAGAAACGCAGTGCTGTATACTAAGGTCTAAACTCCAGACTCTCTCCTCCAGAAGCACAGTGCTGTATACTAAGGTCTAAACTCCAGACTCTCCCCCAGAAGCACAGTGCTGTATACTAAGGTCTAAACTCCAGACTCTCCTCCACACTCCTCTATAAGCACAGTACTGTGGTTCTGATCAGTGCTCACCATGCATGTGGCATGGGGGGGGGGGGGGGGGGATCAGGCTCAGCCAATCAGAACCCTTCCACATCAGTGGCCAGAGCCATCTCTTATCCTCCTCCAAAGGAGAGGCTTTCCCCGCTAATGCTGCACCGCTAGCTAGCGCTCCCCATACCTCTCTCCCTAACTCTCTCCATACCGCTCTCCATACACCTACACTCCTACTATCCTTTTAGCCCTCTTATCAGTCCCTCTCTCTGGCTCTTTCTCATTCAGTCCCCTCGCTCCATCATGCCTGCAATATACCTCTCTTTACCCTCCAACAATCTCTCTCCGTTTCTCACACACTCCATCTCTCTCACCCCCATCTCTCTCTCCATCTCTCTCCTGTCTTCTCTCAGAGTGACTCCAGGCCTCTCCAGTTATGCGTTGCTGAGGTGTGAGATAGCGGTCTCTACGCTACACTGGAGAGGAGAGCCAGAGAGGCCAGGTCACACCACACCATCCACACTGAATCCTAATGCGTGTGTGTTCCCTGATACCTACAGTACAGGGCGGGAGCTACAGTCGAAATTAGTGTTCGGGTTGTGGTAAAGTGCTTGTTACAGAACATATATTACAGACAGGGCCTAATGGGATGGGGGGGGGGGGGGTGTTATTGGTTGACAATATGTCTTTCCTTTTCTCACATTCCTGGAATAGATAGAAGGAATGGGGGGATGGCAGAGAGAGAAGGAACCAATCATTTTATATGTTTAGTTGTATGTCTTGGGGAGGATGTAGAGGTAGAGGGAGAGGTAAATTAACTATAAAGCTAATGAAAAAAGACATGAACAAGAGATAGACACTCGCAGATGGAGACCCCACTTAATCAAGACAAATTGCAGAGAGGGGTTGAGATTCCCGAGTCGGCCTAGGAATTCCCGGATACACCTTTATTTAACGTTATTTATCTTAATTTATTTGTATTTGTATTTGTATTTATTATGGATCCCCATTAGTTCCTGCCAAGGCAGTAGCTATTCTTCCTGGGGCTTAGTATTGATCCCCATTACTTCCTCCCAAGGTAGCAGATACTCTTCCTGGGTTCCAGCAAAATGAAGAAAGTACATTTTGTTTTAAACATTACAATACATTCACAGATTTCACAACACACTGTGTGCCCTCAGGCCCCTACTTCACAACTGCCACATATCTACAATACAAAATCCATGTGTACGTGTGTATAGTGCATATGTTATCGTGTGTGTATGTTGTCACATGTGTGTGTGTGTGTGTATGTTATTGTGTGTGTGTATGCATGTGTTGCTTCACAGTCCCGTTGTTCCATAAGGTGTATTTTTATCCGTTTTCTTATCTAGTCTTACTGCTTGCATCAGTTACCTGATGTGGAATAGAGATCCATGTAGTACCGTGCGCCTCCCATAGTCTGTTGTGGACTTTGGTTCTGTGAAGATACCTCTTGTGGCTTGTCTTGCGGGGTATGCATGAGTGTCCGAGCTGTGCGCCAGCAGTTCAACCAGACAGTTTGGTGCAGTCAACATGTCAACAACTCTCATAACAACAAGTAGTGATGAAGTCAATCTCTCCTCCACTTTGAGCCAGGAGAGATTGTCATGCATATTATTAATGTTAGTGTTAGGTCTCTGTGTACATTCAAGGGCTAGTCTGTTCTGAGCCAAGTCTCGTTGAGATAAAATCTCAATCTCAAGAGAGACCTGGTCCATACCTGCTAGAACACCTAAATACCATCATATAGATGGCCTAGGAGAGCTACGGGCTCAACAAGTATTCCATGTACAAACACATTCACTAAATAGTAACAGATACTCATCAGACTGTTTAAGTTAAAAAGGCAGCAAAAATTGAATGTGTTTTTTGAATATTTCTTGTACTTAATAATACATCGTACAACTAAATAAAAAAACACGCCTTGTCATTCACAGGTCGCCTGAGGATGTACCACATTTCCTCCACCGTATTGACGACTTCCTTTGAGAAAACCAACAACATGTTCCCATGTATTTATCCTCGCATCATCACGGCAGTAAATGACTTTGTAAATGGCATAGGTTCCCTCAGCCTCCCATGTAAATACAATCTCATTGGGAGATGTTAATAATCTTTTTGTTTTCTTGACCAGGAGTCTCTACAATGCCGCCCCGTTCCCTTGATTCAATTACCACAGGCACGGCGTCAGGGAGTAGAGAGAATGAAGGATGCCCCTGAATGCACCTCCGATAATGACATTCAAATTGATCACTGTCACGTGTCGCTACGCCGCTGTGCCGTTTAGAAGAGACGGTAATGAAAAGACGGGCGCACTCCGTTACGGGGGAGCAGAACTTACCACGACCTCCTCAGGGAAATGACAGGCCCAAGTTCTACGGAGCTACTGCACACGTGTAACGCAGCGCATCCACAGCCAATCAGAAGAAGCTCCGCTAATGCCACCACCGCAGCCGTCATGCCACGTACACAGGCTAAAACTGATGGGGAGGCCCATACTGTACACACGCATGCATGCAGGCAAGTAACAGGATTCTGAATGTTATTTTCTGGAAAATGCACTCAGAAGATTGAGATTCACTTACAAAAACATGGATCCATGCATACGCAGTAGAGGACACGCAGACAAACTCACATGGTGTAGGTTTTTACAGTTCACAGCAGGGCTGTCAAGTGTAGGCCTATCACTAATTATGCAACCAAGAAACAAACACATTACCTGACCAGTCATATTCATTCAAATATGTTTGAATGCACGTTTTAAAGTAGCTCTAATTTCAAAACGGATTGCCAATGCCCTAATAAACACCTTTTTGCAACTCCTTGAGACATCGTTTAGGAATTCCCATTCATCCTTATACAAGCAATTTATGTGAAATCTACTCTCCAACTGAACTCAACGGACACATACACACACACACACACACACACACACACACACACACACACACACACACACACACACACACACACACACACACACACACACACACACACACACACACACACACACACACACACACACACACACACTCTAAATGAACAAACAGAAGTGTGCCTTTGGGTAATATCACAAAGCTCTCCAGAAGCCCAGGACAGAGTAGACTGAGAGAATAATACAGTTCTGTTTCTGTTTTCCAACTGTATCTGTGCTACAGCCCCCCATGAATACCAACCACTGAACACGGGGCCCAAATGAATAATGATGTGTGGAACATGCATATGGATCACATGTACTGTATATATGTATGAAGGGCTAGGCAGGGAGGCAGGGAGAGGGGCAGGCAGGGAGGGATGCAGGAAAGGAGGCAGACAGAGCAGAGATGAGCTACTGAGTGGAGTGGACACACAGCACACCCACACAGTACACACATGCACACACCCACACAGTGCACACATGCACACACCCACACAGTACACACATGCACACACACACAGTGCACACATGCACACACCCACACAGTAGTACACACATGCACACACCCACACAGTGCACACATGCAAACACCCACACAGTGCACACATGCACACACCCACACAGTACACACATGCACACACCCACACAGTACACACATGCACACACCCACACAGTACACACATGCACACACCCACACAGTGCACACATGCACACACCCACACAGTGCACACATGCACACACCCACACAGAACACACATGCACACACCCACACAGTGCACACATGCACACACCCACACAGTACACACATGCACACACCCACACAGTACACACATGCACACACCCACACAGTGCACACATGCACACACCCACACAGTGCACACACCCACACAGTGCACACATGCACACACCCACACAGTGCACACAGTGCACACACCCACACAGTACACACATGCACACACCCACACAGTGCACACATGCACACACCCACACAGTACACACATGCACACACCCACACAGTACACACATGCACACACCCACACAGTACACATATGCACACACACACACACAGTGCACACATGCACACACCCACACAGTGCACACACCCACACAGTGCACACATGCACACACCCACACAGTGCACACAAGCACACACCCACACAGTGCACACATGCACACACCCACACAGTACACACATGCACACACCCACACATGCACACACCCACACAGTACACACATGCACACACCCACACAGTGCACACATGCACACACCCACACAGTGCACACATGCACACACCCACACAGTACACACATGCACACACCCACACAGTGCACACATGCACACACCCACACAGTACACACATGCACATACCCACACAGTACACACATGCACACACCCACACAGTGCACACATGCACACACCCACACAGTACACACATGCACACACCCAACGAGTGCACACATGCACACACCCACACAGTGCACACATGCACACACCCACACAGTACACACATGCACACACCCACACAGTGCACACATGCACACACCCACACAGTACACACATGCACACACCACACAGTGCACACATGCACACAGCCACACACCCACACAGTGCACACACCCACACAGTGCACACATGCACATACTCACACAGTGCACACATGCACACACCCACACAGTACACACATGCACACACCCACACAGTGCACACATGCACACACCCACACAGTACACACATGCACACACCCACACAGTACACACATGCACACACCCACACAGTACACACATGCACACACCCACACAGTGCACACATGCACACACCCACACAGTACACACATGCACACACCCAACGGGTGCACACATGCACACACCCACACAGTGCACACATGCACACACCCACACAGTACACACATGCACACACCACACAGTGCACACATGCACACACCCACACAGTGCACACATGCACACACCCACACAGTGCACACACCCACACAGTGCACACATGCACATACCCACACAGTACACACATGCACACACCCACACAGTACACACATGCACACACCCACACAGTACACACATGCACACACCCACACAGTACACACATGCACACAGTGCACACAGTGCACACATGCACACACCCACACAGTGCACACAGTGCACACACCCACACAGTGCACACATGCACACACCCACACATACACACACCCACACAGTGCACACAGTGGACACACCCACACAGTGCACACATGCACACACCCACACAGTGCACACACCCACACAGTGCACACACCCACACAGTGCACACACCCACACAGTGCACACATGCACACACCCACACAGTGCACACATGCACACACCCACACAGTACACACATGCACACACCCACACAGTACACACATGAACACACCCACACAGTACACACATGCACACACCCACACAGTGCACACATGCACACACCCACACAGTGCTCACACCCACACAGTGCACACATGCACACACCCACACAGTGCACACAGTGCACACACCCACACAGTGCACCCACCCACACATACACCCACCCACACACCCACACAGTGCACACACCCACACAGTGCACACATGCATACACCCACACAGTGCACACATGCATACACCCACACAGTGCACACATGCACACACCCACACAGTGCACACATGCACACACCCACACAGTGCACACAGTGCACACACCCACACAGTGCACCCACCCACACATACACCCACCCACACACCCACACAGTGCACACACCCACACAGTGCACACAGTGCACACATGCACACACAGAGTGAGAGAGATGGTATAGAAAGACTTAGTCCTTCATACTTCTCTATTTTCTGTCTCTATCACTTTAATATCAATCTCTCTTATACTTTTCTCATTTCCGCATCTATCCACAGGCAGAAATGTACAAACTACTTCATTCATTTCTACTCTCTTTGGTCTCTCTGTTAGCATGGGAGATTCACCATCTGTGTTTCTCTAACCTTTGGAAAAATCATTTCATTACACACCTGCTGAAAAGCACCAATGCCTCCTTCTCCCCGTCCCTTTCTTCTTCCACTCTTCCTCCTCTCTGTCCTCCCCTCCAAAGTGTCATGGAGGCAGTTGCCAGGGCCACTCTGTGTCTCCAGGGGTAACCAGACAAAGGGACATAGCACCCCCGGAGCATCTGCGCGACAACCCTGTCCAAATGTTCACCAACAACCAGCCAGACTGGTATAGTCACTTTTCACAGGGGAAATACGTTTCACCAACAGCATCTTTTGAAGCTGTTGAAGCTCAGCTCCAGACCAGACTAGACCTCATCTGGAAGCTATAACATAGCCCAGGACAGGAAGAGAGACCTTGCAGATACCTTATGCTCCACTTCTCATTAAATAAATTAAATAGTATCAGCCTCCATTAGTGAACAGATATCCACTGTGTGTGAGTATGTAACAAGATCTCATGGTCTGACTTCAGTATTCAACGGGGTGGGGGTGGGGGTGGGGGTGGGGGGGTTAAAACATAAAAAATAAAAACAAGTGTCCAGCACTAGGATTGAAACCAAGATCCTCGGAGCCGTAACTCGCAGTGCAAGCCCTTCCTTTATCCCCATCCACAACTCCCTAACAAGCTGCAGGCCTACTACATGGTAATAGGTGCTCACGTTGCCTCTAGTGGACGGTATTTTTATTTATTTATTTTATTTTACCTTTATTTAACCAGGTAGGCAAGTTGAGAACAAGTTCTCATTTACAATTGCGACCTGGCCAAGATAAAGCAAAGCAGTTCGACAGATAAAACGACACAGAGTTACACATGGAGTAAAAACAAACATACAGTCAATAATGCAGTATAAACAAGTCTATATACAATGTGAGCAAATGAGGTGAGAAGGGAGGTAAAGGCAAAAAAGGCCATGATGGCAAAGTAAATACAATATAGCAAGTAAAATACTGGAATGGTAGTTTTGCAATGGAAGAATGTGCAAAGTAGAAATAAAAATAATGGGGTGCAAAGGAGCAAAATAAATAAATAAATTAAAATTAAATACAGTTGGGAAAGAGGTAGTTGTTTGGGCTAAATTATAGGTGGTCTATGTACAGGTGCAGTAATCTGTGAGCTGCTCTGACAGTTGGTGCTTAAAGCTAGTGAGGGAGATAAGTGTTTCCAGTTTCAGAGATTTTTGTAGTTCGTTCCAGTCATTGGCAGCAGAGAACTGGAAGGAGAGGCGGCCAAAGAAAGAATTGGTTTTGGGGGTGACTAGAGAGATATACCTGCTGGAGCGTGTGCTACAGGTGGGAGACGCTATGGTGACCAGCGAGCTGAGATAAGGGGGGACTTTACCTAGCAGGGTCTTGTAGATGACATGGAGCCAGTGGGTTTGGCGACGAGTATGAAGCGAGGGCCAGCCAACGAGAGCGTACAGGTCGCAATGGTGGGTAGTATATGGGGCTTTGGTGATAAAACGGACTGCACTGTGATAGACTGCATCCAATTTGTTGAGTAGGGTATTGGAGGCTATTTTGTAAATGACATCGCCAAAGTCGAGGATTGGTAGGATGGTCAGTTTTACAAGGTTATGTTTGGCAGCATGAGTGAAGGATGCTTTGTTGCGAAATAGGAAGCCAATTCTAGATTTAACTTTGGATTGGAGATGTTTGATATGGGTCTGGAAGGAGAGTTTACAGTCTAACCAGACACCTAAGTATTTGTAGTTGTCCACGTATTCTAAGTCAGAGCCGTCCAGAGTAGTGATGTTGGACAGGCGGGTAGGTGCAGGTAGCGATCGGTTGAAGAGCATGCATTTAGTTTTACTTGTATTTAAGAGCAATTGGAGGCCACGGAAGGAGAGTTGTATGGCATTGAAGCTTGCCTGGAGGGTTGTTAACACAGTGTCCAAAGAAGGGCCGGAAGTATACAGAATGGTGTCGTCTGCGTAGAGGTGGATCAGGGACTCACCAGCAGCAAGAGCGACCTCATTGATGTATACAGAGAAGAGAGTCGGTCCAAGAATTGAACCCTGTGGCACCCCCATAGAGACTGCCAGAGGTCCGGACAGCAGACCCTCCGATTTGACACACTGAACTCTATCAGAGAAGTAGTTGGTGAACCAGGCGAGGCAATCATTTGAGAAACCAAGAGTGTCGAGTCTGCCGATGAGGATATGGTGATTGACAGAGTCGAAAGCCTTGGCCAGATCAATGAATACGGCTGCACAGTAATGTTTCTTATCGATGGCGGTTAAGATATCGTTTAGGACCTTGAGCGTGGCTGAGGTGCACCCATGACCAGCTCTGAAACCAGATTGCATAGCAGAGAAGGTATGGTGAGATTCGAAATGGTCGGTAATCTGTTTGTTGACTTGGCTTTCGAAGACCTTAGAAAGGCACGGTAGGATAGATATAGGTCTGTAGCAGTTTGGGTCAAGAGTGTCCCCCCCTTTGAAGAGGGGGATGACTGCAGCTGCTTTCCAATCTTTGGGAATCTCAGACGACACGAAAGAGAGGTTGAACAGGCTAGTAATAGGGGTGGCAACAATTTCGGCAGATAATTTTAGAAAGAAAGGGTCCAGATTGTCTAGCCCGGCTGATTTGTAGGGGTCCAGATTTTGCAGCTCTTTCAGAACATCAGCTGAATGGATTTGGGAGAAGGAGAAATGGGGAAGGCTTGGGCGAGTTGCTGTTGGGGGTGCAGTGCTGTTGTCCGGGGTAGGAGTAGCCAGGTGGAAAGCATGGCCAGCCGTAGAAAAATGCTTATTGAAATTCTCAATTATGGTGGATTTATCAGTGGTGACAGTGTTTCCTATCTTCAGTGCAGTGGGCAGCTGGGAGGAGGTGTTCTTATTCTCCATGGACTTTACAGTGTCCCAGAACTTTTTTGAGTTAGTGTTTCAGGAAGCAAATTTCTGCTTGAAAAAGCTAGCCTTGGCTTTTCTAACTGCCTGTGTATAATAGTTTCTAGCTTCCCTGAACAGCTGCATATCACGGGGGCTGTTCGATGCTAATGCAGAACGCCATAGGATGTTTTTGTGTTGGTTAAGGGCAGTCAGGTCTGGGGAGAACCAAGGGCTATATCTGTTCCTGGTTCTAAATTTCTTGAATGGGGCATGTTTATTTAAGATGGTTAGGAAGGCATTTAAAAAAAATATCCAGGCATCCTCTACTGACGGGATGAGATCAATATCCTTCCAGGATACCCCGGCCAGGTCGATTAGAAAGGCCTGCTCGCAGAAGTGTTTCAGGGAGCGTTTTACAGTGATGAGTGGAGGTCGTTTGACCGCTGACCCATTACGGATGCAGGCAATGAGGCAGTGATCGCTGAGATCTTGGTTGAAGACAGCAGAGGTGTATTTAGAGGGGAAGTTGGTTAGGATGATATCTATGAGGGTGCCCGTGTTTAAGGCTTTGGGGAGGTACCTGGTAGGTTCATTGATAATTTGTGTGAGATTGAGGGCATCAAGTTTAGATTGTAGGATGGCTGGGGTGTTAAGCATGTTCCAGTTTAGGTCGCCTAGCAGCACGAACTCTGAAGATAGATGGGGGGCAATCAGTTGACATATGGTGTCCAGAGCACAGCTGGGGGCAGAGGGTGGTCTATAGCAGGCGGCAACGGTGAGAGACTTGTTTTTAGAGAGGTGGATTTTTAAAAGTAGAAGTTCAAATTGTTTGGGTACAGACCTGGATAGTAGGACAGAACTCTGCAGGCTATCTTTGCAGTAGATTGCAACACCGCCCCCTTTGGCAGTTCTATCTTGTCTGAAAATGTTGTAGTTTGGAATTAAAATGTCTGAATTTTTGGTGGTCTTCCTAAGACAGGATTCAGACACAGCTAGAACATCCGGGTTGGCAGAGTGTGCTAAAGCAGTGAATAGAACAAACTTAGGGAGGAGGCTTCTAATGTTAACATGCATGAAACCAAGGCTATTACGGTTACAGAAGTCGTCAAAAGAGAGCGCCTGGGGAATAGGAGTGGAGCTAGGCACTGCAGGGCCTGGATTCACCTCTACATCACCAGAGGAACATAGGAGGAGTAGAATAAGGGTACGGCTAAAAGCTATGAGAATTGGTCGTCTAGAACGTCTGGAACATAGAGTAAAAGGAGGTTTCTGGGGGCGATAAAATAGCATCAAGGTATAATGTACAGACAAATGTATGGTAGGATGTGAATACAGTGGAGATAAACCTAGGTATTGAGTGATGAAGAGAGAGATATTGTCTCTAGAAACATCGTTGAAACCAGGAGATGTCATTGCATGTGTGGGTGGTGGAACTAATAGGTTGGATAAGGTATAGTGAGCAGGACTAGAGGCTCTACAGTGAAATAAGCCAATAAACACTAACCAGAACAGCAATGGACAAGACATATTGACATTAAGGAGAGGCATGCTTAGTCGAGTGATCAAAAGGGTCCGGTGAGTGGAGAGGTTGGTTGGTGATTTAGACAGCTAGCCAGGGCATCGGTAGCAAGCTAGCATAGGATGGAGGTCTGTTGTTAGCCACCTCTTGGGTTCCGTCAGTATATTAGTGGGGTTCCGTGTGGTAGAGGGGATTAATCCAAATCACACAACAACAACAAAAAAAAAACAATAGATATAGTTATAGAGGCCCAAGAAGAAAACATAATAATAATAATAAAAAAATAAAAAAATTGTCCGATTGTCTATTCAGATAGCAGCCGGTAAGACAGCTAACGGTTAGCAGGCCGCAGATGGGCGTTCAGGTAACGTCGCGACGGAGGAGCCAGCCGAATAACTCTTTCGGGTAGATAACGTCGGCAGTCCAGTTGTGAAGGCCCGGTGGGGCTCCGCGAAGGCAGTAAAACGGGTCCGGATAGGTGACTGCAGCCCAGGTGTGATTGATGGAACTCAGGAGTGATTGACGGAGCTTGCTAGCTCCGGAATAATTGAGGTTTGCTCCGGAATCGACGAAGGCCGATAGTCACACGGATAGCAGCTAGCTAGCTGTGAGATCCGGGTATGAATGTCCAGAGAGCAGTCGAAATCCAGGGACATGGAGAGAAAAATTGGTCCGGTATGTTCCGTTCCGAGCCGCGCTGCACCGTACAGAACTGGCGATAGATTTTCGAGCTAAAGGATAGCTGATGACCACAAACCGTGGTTAGCTGAATACTAACGATTTGCCAGTAAAGGAGCTAACTAGCTTCTGAACTAGCTTCTGGATTAGCTTCTGGCTAGTTTCAGGCTAGCTTCTTGGAGTTTCTGGCTAGCTTCTTGGAGGATTACAGATCTGAGGTAAATAATACTTTTTTATAAATATACATTGGTGAGGCGGGTTGCAGGAGAGTGTTTTGAAGATGAGTTGATGGAAAATAAAAATAAAATGTATGTGAAAAAGTTGTAAATATATATATATACAGGACACGACAAGACGAGGACAAAAGACGTCTGAACTGCTATGCCCCCTAGTGGACGGTATTGAAGGCATCTCCTTACTACATGGTAATAGGTGCTCACGTTGCCCCTAGTGGACGGTATTGAAGGCATCTCCTTACTACATGGTAATAGGTGCTCACGTTGCCCCTAGTGGACGGTATTGAAGGCATCTCCTTACTACATGGTAATAGGTGCTCACGTTGCCCCTAGTGGACGGTATTGAAGGCATCTCCTTACTACATGGTAATAGGTGCTCACGTTGCCCCTAGTGGACGGTATTGAAGGCATCTCCTTACTACATGGTAATAGGTGCTCACGTTGCCTCTAGTGGACGGTATTGAAGGCATCTCCTTACTACATGGTAATAGGTGCTCACGTTGCCCCTAGTGGACGGTATTGAAGGCATCTCCTTACTACATGGTAATAGGTGCTCATGTTGCCCCTAGTGGACGGTATTGAAGGCATCTCCTTACTACATGGTAATAGGTGCTCACGTTGCCTCTAGTGGACGGTATTGAAGGCATCTCCTTACTACATGGTAATAGGTGCTCACGTTGCCTCTAGTGGACGGTATTGAAGGCATCTCCTTACTAGATGGTAATAGGTGCTCACGTTGCCCCTAGTGGACGGTATTGAAGGCATCTCCTTACTACATGGTAATAGGTGCTCACGTTGCCCCTAGTGGACGGTATTGAAGGCATCTCCTTACTACATGGTAATAGGTGCTCACGTTGCCTCTAGTGGACGGTATTGAAGGCATCTCCTTACTAGATGGTAATAGGTGCTCACGTTGCCCCTAGTGGACGGTATTGAAGGCATCTCCCGACGTCCTGGGGACCTGGACAAACGACTAATACTGCAGTGGATCTGGTGTGACATGGCTGGTGTATGAGTGTATGTGAATCCATATGTTGTGCCTTCTGAAGATCACGTTGGACAATTTCATTTGAATGAATGCATCTATATTTCCCCTAATGAATAAACATGGTTGTCCTTCACAGTGACACCCACAACTCTCCTCTATGGCTAGCAGGCAGTCCTTCTCCATAACCACTCCATAATCCCTTTAAATACAACCCAGCTACACACTCTAATAACTCAAGCAGAACAAAAACCCATTGTAAGAGAAGGCCGGGTCCATATAGGGCTGGGGTCAAAGGTCATTCACAGCCAAGTGATGCATCTCTGTTAATATGTCAGCCAAGACATAACACAGACACATGGACAGTGAGTAAAACCAATGGTTTTAAAACAAACACCATCTTTCCATAGGGAGAGTTGATGAGTGGGAGACACAGGTGGGAATGGGCTCATCTTGAAGTCTCCCATGGCTAAGCGACAGTGACAGAGCACTTCCCTTAAGTCAAATAAGGGATCAATGCATCTCCATTCAATGGCACATTACCTCGCTGCCTATCGCCCAATGATGACACAGTCACATGACCCTTCGTAGCCTGGCTCATTACCAGATAGCCTGGCTCATAAACAGGTTTACAGCAGAACCGTGCCGACGAGGGGTAATATCATCACATTTATGAGAAAGTAATGATTCCTCCTCGGAATTACAAGCGATGAGGAAAAAGGTTTATGAGAATTATATCAGCAGAGAAGAGAATAAAAAAAACTCTCTCTCCCACAACCCCTTTAATTTGTTTCCCCCTCTGGGGGATAAACAGAGCTCGGTAATATCAGGCATTAAAGTCAACCCTGTCAAAGAAGGATGGGCCAATTAGTAGAAAAGGAGAAGAGAAGAAACAGAGGAATCAAAGTCAATCTATAAGGTGTAAGGTATATTCTCCCTGCAGTATAGAAGCAGTAATCAATAACATTCACACTGACGTATGGGGACGATTAGACAGCACAATCACATCTGTCTATAAGGTGTAAGGTATATTCTCCCTGCAGTATAGAAGCAGTAATCAATAACATTCACACTGACGTATGGGGACGATTAGACAGCACAATCACATCTGTCCATAATCAAGACTTAAAACTAGAATAAAGCCCTTGCCGCTTCAGGCAGAGGGAGCCTTGCCATAACCACGTTTACCTATTGGAAATATAATGTCCGTTTAATGAAACCTTATTTCTTTAGTCACAAAGTCAAAGTTGGATGAGGATAAAATGCAGTAGCTGGTTTATCAAGGGCATTTTATGAGAGAAATAAATAAGATTTGATTATCTGAAGGTCTGGAGTATCCTCTCTATTTTATCCTTTAGACTGAGACAACCAGAGAGGTTCAATAACATGGAGAGATGTCAGAGTGAAGTGGAGGTACTGTAGCTGTGCTCTATAAACTGGAAGTACCGCATCCCAAACCTTCAGGCCCTAGCACCGTTTCACAACTAGTGGCATTGTCGCCGACCACAATGAAACCCTGTCTGACATGAGTGGTTGCTGGACAACACTGTACCCCTGTTGCCCCTCTCCGCCCCTCGCCAACACCCCCCGCTGTCAGTCCGAGGGGTTCCCGCTCTCATCCAATCATACGCCACATAAATCCATAACTCTCGCTCTCTTGGCCCCCAGGAAAACACAATAAACTGCACTCATCTTTTATGCATGATTCTCTCTCTCTTTGCATCTCACTCTTGCCCTCCGTTCCCTCTCTCCCTGGCTCTGTGTTTATCAATCATTGCGGGGACACGACAGGGCAGCGCGTGTCCCTCGCAGGGGAGATGGAAGAAACGGGGGAAATACGCATTGTTACGCAACAAGGCAAAATGAAGAGTCGTTTCTCTTTCACTGAGCACAGGGTTCTTTTGCGACCCCTCCCCGCCTCACCTCCCCTCGCAGCGCGAACGATAGCAACATTAGGGATACAAAAGCGACCTCCTCACCTGGATCTAGATGTGTGTTGAGAAACACATGGTACAGTGTGTCTGATGCCTTGCAGGGGAGCAGGGCTGTGGCAGGAATTTACTCCCACACACGCCCTGTTAGGGTCTGCACAGCCAACATACATGCACCACAGCCTCATTGGCATCTTAACATATTCACTAACAGCCACAGCTGTTGCAGTGAGGGACCAGACATGAAGAGAGTAGAACGTAGAGAAGACTGGGATAATACATAATACTGTGCACGTCAAATCAAATCAAACGTTATTAGTCACATGCGGCAAACACAACAGTGAAATGCTTACTTACGAGCACCTAACCAACAATGCAGTATTTAAAAATAATAATAATACGAATAAGAATAAGAAATAAACGTTAAAGGTCATTAAAGAACTGCAGTAAAATAACAATAGCGAGACTATATACAGGGGGTACCGGTACAGAGTCAATGTGCGGGGCATTGGTTAGTCGAGGTAATTGAGGTAGTATGTACATGTAGGTAGAGATATTAAAGTGACTATGCATAGATAATAACAACTGTGAATAGCAGCGGTGTAAAAGAGGGTTGGGGGGGTGGCAATGCAAACAGTCTTGGTAGCCGTTTGATTAGATGTACAGGAGTCTTATGTCTTGGGCGTAGAAGCTGTTGAGAAGCCTCTTGGACCTAGACTTGGTGCTCTGGTACCGCTTGCCGTGTGGTAGCAGAGAGATCTGTCTATGACTAGGGTGGCTGGAGTCTTTGTCAATTTCTAGGGCCTTCCTCTAACACCGCCTGGTATATAAAACCTGGATGGCAGGAAACTTTGCCCCAGTGATGTACTGGGCCGTACAGTTGCCATACCAGGCAGTGATGCAACCAGTCAGGATTCTCTCGATGGTGCAGCTGTAGAACCTTTTGAGGATCTGAGGACCCAAGCCAAATCTTTTCAGTCTCTTGAGAGGGAATAGGTTTTGTTGTGCCCTCTTCACGACTGTCTTGGTGTGCTTGGACCACGCTAGTTTGTTGGTGATGTGGACACCAAGGAACTTGGAGCTCTGAATCTGCTCCACTACAGCCACGTCGATGAGAATGGGGGCATGCTCGGTCCTCTTTTTCCTGTAGTCCACAATCATCTACTTTGTCTTGGCCATGTTGAGGAAGAGGTTATTGTCCTGGCACCACACGGCCAGCTATCGGACCTCCTCCCTATAGGCTGTTTCGTCATTGATCAGGCCTACCACTGTTGTGTCAGCGACAAACTTAATGATGGTTTTGGAGTTGTGCCTGGCCGTGCAGTCATGAGTGAACAGGGAGTACCGGAGGGGACTGAGCACGCACCCCTGAGGGGGTGTTGTTACCTATCCTTACCACCTGGGGGGGGGCATCAGGAAGTCCAGGATCCAGTTGCAGAGGGGGATGTTTAGTCGCAGGGTCTTTAGCTTATTTTTGAGCTTTGAGGGCACTATGGCGTTGAGCGCTGAGCTGTAGTCAATGAATAGCGTTCTCACATACTGTAGGTGTTCCTTTTGTCAAAGTGGGAAAGGGCAGTGTGGAATGCAATAGAGATGGCATTATCTGTGGATCTGTTGGAGCGGTATGCAAATTGGAGTGGGTCTAGGGTTTCTGGGATAATGGTGTTGATGTGAGCCATGATCAGCCTTTCAAAGCACTTCATGGCTACAGACGTGAGTGCTACAGGTCAGTAGTAATTTAGGCAGGTTACCTTAGTGTTCTTGGGCACAGGGACTATGGTGGTCTGCTTAAAACTTGTTGGTATTACAGACTCAGACAGGGAGAGATTGAAAATATCAGTGAAGACAATTGCCAGTGCATGCTTGCAGTACACTTCCTGGTAATCTGTCTGGCCCTTACTCACATTGGCTGCGTAGAGCGTTATCACACAGTCTTCGGGAACAGCTGGTGCTCTCATGCATGTTTCAGTGTTGTTTGCCTCAAAGCGAGGTAATCTGGTAGGCTCGTGTCACTGGGCAGCTCTCGGCTGTGCTTTCCTTTGTAGTCTGTAATGGTTTGCAAGCCCTGCCATATCCGACAAACATCAGAGCCGGTGTAGTAAAATTCAATCTTAGTCTTGTATTGACGTTTTGCCTGTTTGATGGTACATCGGAGGGATTTCTTAGAAGCTTCCGGGTTAGAGTCCCACTCCTTGAAAGTGGCAGCTCTAGCCTTTAGCTCAGTGAGGATGTTGCCTGTAATCCATGGATTCTGGTTGGGGTATGTACGTACGGTCAATTAGGTGACGACGTCATCGATGCGGTGTACTCCTCAATGCCACCGGAGGAATCCTGGAACATATTCCAGTCTGTGCTAGCAAAACAGTCCTGTAGCTTAGCATCTGTTTCATCTGACCACTTTTTTTATTGATCGAGTCACTGTTGTTTCCTGCTTTAATTTTTGCTTGTAAGCAAGAATCAGGAGGATAGAATTATGGTCAGATTTGCCAAATGGAGGGCGTGGGAGAGCTTTGTATGACTCTCTGTGTGTGGCGTAAAGGTGGTCCAGAGTTTTTTCCCACTGGTTGCAGATTTAACATGCTGTTCAGATTCCCTGCATTAAAGTCCCAGGCCACTGGGTGAGCATTTTCCTGTTTGCTTATGGCGGAATAACAGCTCATTGAGTGTAGTCTTAGTGCCAGCATCAGTCTGTGGTGGTATGTAGACAGCTACGAAAAATACAGATGAAAACTCTCCAGGTAGATAGTGTGGTCTACAGCTTATCATGAGATACTCTACCTCAGGCGAGCAGAACCTTGAGACTTCCTTAGATAGTGTGCACCAGCTGTTATTTACAAAAATACATAGTCCGCCGCCCCTTGACTTACCAGACGCCGCTGTTCTATCCTGCCAATAGAGTGTATAACCAGCCAGCTGTATGTTGATGATGTCATTGTTCAGCCACGACTCAGTGAAGCATAAGATATTACAGTTTTGAATGTCCTGTTGGTAGTTTAATCTTTCGCGTAGGTCAGTTTATTTTCCAACGATTGCACGTTTGCTCGCAGAATGGAAGGCAGTGGGGGTTTATTTGATCGCCAAAGAATATTTAGAAGGCAGTCCGCCCTCAGGACCCTTTTTCTCTGCCTTCTCTTCAAACAAATGACAGGGATTTGGGCCCCCGGGAAAGCAGTATGTACTTCATGTCGGGCTCGTCGGACTCGTTAAAGGAAAAAAAAGATTCTGCCAGTTCGTGGTGAGTAATCGCAGTTCTGATGTCCAGAAGTTATTTTCGGTCAAAAGAGACGGTAGCAGAAACATTATGTACAAAATAAGTAAACAAAATAAGTTACAAACAACACAAAGAAACAAACAAAAAACACAATTGGATAGGAACACGTAACACGCCAGCCTTCTTCTCTGACGCCATCTTAATAGTGTATTGTACTGAAGAGAAAAGCTTTGGTCTCTTTTGAGCCAACAAATAGATGCACATACCTCAGCATACTAATGAGGGAAAATTGATTTTTAGAGGTCAGAGGCATCTGCTATGTATACATTGGTCACATACACAGACAAACACACCTGTTCCGACCTTGCAGATGAGATCTGCTTTCATACATAAGTTCAACTCCATTGATCCTCATTGCATGTACTCTAACTATATTAATTGAAGGCTGTTTAATTGTTGTACTGTAATTGCTGTACTGTCATTTTGATTTAGATTTTATTAGGATCCCCATTAGCTGACGTCAATGATGACAGCCAGTCTTACTTAAAGACATTAAAGACTTTACAATTCATATACATTTTAAAACAGTAACATGTAGTGTGCGTGTGTGTATCTATCAGTTACACATACAGTGCCTTCAGAAAGTATTCAGAGCCCTTGACTTTCTCCACATTTTGTTAAGTTACAGCCTTATTGTAACATTGATTAAAATTCCTATTTCCCTCATCAATCTACACACAATACACAATAGTGACAAGTGTTTTTGAGGTTGAAATTTTCGCAAATGTAAACTCAGAAGAAAGAAACTGTCCTCTCACTGTCAACTGCGTTCATTTTCAGCAAACTTAACATGTGTAAATATTTGTATGAACATAACAAGATTCAACAACTGAGACAAACTGAACAAGTTCCACAGACATGTGACTAACAGAAATTGAATAATGTGTCTCTGAACAAAGGTGGGGTCAAAATCAAAAGTAACAGTCAGTATCTGGTGTGGCCACCAACTGCATTAAGTACTGCAGTGCATCCCCTCCTCATGGACTGTACCAGATTTGCCAGTTCTTGCTGTGAGATGTTACCCCACTCCTCCATCAAGGCACCTGCAAGTTCCCAGACAATTTCTTTGGGGAATGGCCCTAGCCCTCACCCTCTGATCCAACAGGTCCCAGACCTGCTCAATGGGATTGAGATCAGGGCTCTTCGCTGGCCATGGCAGAACACTGACATTCCTGTCTTGCAGGAAATCACTTACAGAACGAGCAGTATGGTTGGTGGCATTGTCATGCTGGAGGATCATGTCAGGATGAGCCTGCTGGAAGGGGACCACATGAGGGAGGAGGATGTCTTTCCTGTAACGCACAGTGTTGAGATTGCCTGCATTTACAACAAGCTCAGTCCTGTCGGGTCCAGCGACGGTGGGTTTGTGCCCATAGGCGGCATTGTTGCCGGTGATGTCTGGTGAGGACCTGCCTTACAACAGGCCTACAAACCCTCAGTCCAGCCTCTCTCAGCCTATTGTAGACAGTCTAAGCACTGATGGATGGATTGTGTGTACCTGGTGTAACTCGGGCAGTTGGTGTTGCCATCCTGTACCTGTCCCGCAGGTGTGATGTTTGGATGTACCAATCCTGTGCAGGTGGTCTGCCACTGTGAGGACAATCAGCTGTCTGTCGTGTCTCCCTGTAGAGCTGTCTTAGGCATCTCACAGTACAGACATTGCAATTTATTGACCTGCAGTCCTCATGCCTCCTTGCAGCATGCCTAAGGCACATTCACGCAGATGAGCAGGGAACCTGGGCATCTTTCTTTTGCTGAGTCTGTAGAAAGGCCTCTTTATAGTGTCCAAAGTTTTCATACTTGTGACCTTAATTGCCTACCGTCTGTAAGCTGTTAGTGTCTTAACAACCATTCCACAGGTGCATGTTTATTAATTGTATAAAGTTCATTGAACAGGCATGGGAAACAGTGATTAAACCCTTTACAATAAAGATCTGTCAAATTATTTGGATTTTTACGCATTATCTTTGAAAGACAGGGTCCTGAAAAAGGGACGTGTCTTTTACTGCCGAGTATATTAGAAACACAAAACAGAAATACCTTATTTACATAAGTATTCAGACCTTTTGCTATGAGAATCGAAATTGAGCTCAGGTGCATCCTGTTTCCATTGATCATCCTTGAGATGTTTCTACAACTTGATTGTAGTCCACCTGTTGTAAATTCAATTGCATGGAGATGATTTAGAAAGACAAACACCTGTCTATATACAGTTGAAGTCGGAAGTTTTCATACACCTTCGCCAAATGCATTTAAACTCAGTTTTTCCACAATTCCTGACATTTAATTCTAGTAAAAAGTCCCTGTCTTAGGTCAGTTTGGATCACCACTTTATTTTAAGAATGTGAAATGTCAGAATAATAGCAGAGAGAATGATTTATTTCAGCTATTATTTCTATCATCACATTCCCAGTGGGTCAGAAGTTTACATACACTCAATTAGTATTTGGTAGCATTGCTTTTATTCCCACAATAAGTTGGGTGAATTTTGGCCCATTCCTCCTGTCAGAGCTGGTGTAACTCAGTCAGGTTTGACCCATTTCAAATCAAATCAAATCAAATCAAATTTTATTTGTCACATACACATGGTTAGCAGATGTTAATGCGAGTGTAGCGAAATGCTTGTGCTTCTAGTTCCGACAATGCAGTAATAACGAACAAGTGATCTAACTAACAATTCCAAAAAAACTACTGTCTTATACACAGTGTAAGGGGATAAAGAATATGTACATAAGGATATATGAATGAGTGATGGTACAGAGCAGCATAGGCAAGATACAGTAGATGATATCGAGTACAGTATATACATATGAGATGAGTATGTAAACCAAGTGGCATAGTTAAAGTGGCTAGTGATACATGTATTACATAAGGATGCAGTCGATGATATAGAGTACAGTATCTACGTATGCATATGAGATGAATAATGTAGGGTAAGTAACATTATATAAGGTAGCATTGTTTAAAGTGGCTACTGATATATTTACATCATTTCCCATCAATTCCCATTATTAAAGTGGCTGGTAGAGTCAGTGTCATTGACAGTGTGTTGGCAGTAGCCGCTCAATGTTAGTGGTGGCTGTTTAACAGTCTGATGGCCTTGAGATAGAAGCTGTTTTTCAGTCTCTCGGTCCCAGCTTTGATGCACCTGTACTGACCTCGCCTTCTGGATGACAGCGGGGTGAACAGGCAGTGGCTCGGGTGGTTGATGTCCTTGATGATCTTTATGGCCTTCCTGTAGCATCGGGTGGTGTAGGTGTCCTGGAGGGCAGGTAGTTTGCCCCCGGTGATGCGTTGTGCAGACCTCACTACCCTCTGGAGAGCCTTACGGTTGAGGGCGGTGCAGTTGCCATACCAGGCGGTGATACAGCCCGCCAGGATGCTCTCGATTGTGCATCTGTAAAAGTTTGTGAGTGCTTTTGGTGACAAGCCAAATTTCTTCAGCCTCCTGAGGTTGAAGAGGCGCTGCTGCGCCTTCCTCACGATGCTGTCTGTGTGAGTGGACGAATTCAGTTTGTCTGTGATGTGTATGCCGAGGAACTTAAAACTTGCTACCCTCTCCACTACTGTTCCATCGATGTGGATGGGTGGGTGTTCCCTCTGCTGTTTCCTGAAGTCCACAATCATCTCCTTAGTTTTGTTGACGTTGAGTGTGAGGTTATTTTCCTGACACCACACTCCGAGGGCCCTCACCTCCTCCCTGTAGGCCGTCTCGTCGTTGTTGGTAATCAAGCCTACCACTGTTGTGTCGTCTGCAAACTTGATGATTGAATTGGAGGCGTGCGTGGCCACGCAGTCGTGGGTGAACAGGGAGTACAGGAGAGGGCTCAGAACGCACCCTTGTGGGGCCCCAGTGTTGAGGATCAGCGGGGAGGAGATGTTGTTGCCTACCCTCACCACCTGGGGGCGGCCCGTCAGGAAGTCCAGTACCCAGTTGCACAGGGCGGGGTCGATGACGAGCTTGGAGGGTACTATGGTGTTGAATGCCGAGCTGTAGTCGATGAACAGCATTCTCACATAGGTATTCCTCTTGTCCAGATGGGTTAGGGCAGTGTGCAGTGTGGTTGAGATTGCATCGTCTGTGGACCTATTTGGACGGTAAGCAAATTGGAGTGGGTCTAGGGTGTCAGGTAGGGTGGAGGTGATATGGTCCTTGACTAGTCTCTCAAAGCACTTCATGGTGACGGATGTGAGTGCTACGGGGCGGTAGTCGTTTAGCTCAGTTACCTTAGCTTTCTTGGGAACAGGAACAATGGTGGCCCTCTTGAAGCATGTGGGAACAGCAGACTGGTATAGGGATTGATTAAATATGTCCGTAAACACACCGGCCAGCTGGTCTGCGCATGCTCTGAGGGCGCGGCTGGGGTTGCCGTCTGGGCCTGCAGCCTTGCGAGGGTTAACACGTTTAAATGTCTTACTCACTTCGGCGTGTGGAGTCAGCTTGGTCAGACCAGCGTTGGACAGACCTCAGCGTGGGAGCTTCTTGTTTTAGTTTCTGTCTGTAGGCAGGGATCAACAAAATGGAGTCGTGGTCCGCTTTTCCGAAAGGGGGGCAGGGCCTTATATGCGTCGCGGAAGTTAGAGTAACAATGATCCAGGGTCTTTCCACCCCTGGTTGCGCAATCGATATGCTGATAAAATTTAGGGAGTCTTGTTTTCATATTAGCCTTGTTAAAATCCCCAGCTACAATGAATGCAGCCTCTGGATAAATCATTTCCAGTTTGCAGAGAGTTAAATAAAGTTTGTTCAGAGCCATCGATGTGTCTGCTTGGGGGGGGATATATACGGCTGTGATTATAATCGAAGAGAATTCTCTTGGTAGATAATGCGGTCTACATTTGATTGTGAGGAATTCTAAATCAGGTGAACAGAAGGATTTGAGTTCCTGTATGTTTCTTTCATCACACCATGTCACGTTAGTCATAAGGCATACGCCCCCGCCCCTCTTCTTACCAGAAAGATGTTTGTTTCTGTCGGCGCGATGCGTGGAGAAACCCGCTGGCTGCACCGCTTCGGATAGCGTCTCTCCAGTTAGCCATGTTTCCGTGAAGCAGAGAACGTTACAGTCTCTGATGTCCCTCTGGAATGCTACCCTTGCTCGGATTTCATCAACCTTGTTGTCAAGAGACTGGACATTGGCAAGAAGAATGCTAGGGAGTGGTGCACGGTGTGCCCGTCTCCGGAGTCTGACCAGAAGACCGCTTCGTTTCCCTCTTTTTCTGAGTCGTTTTTTTTGGGTCGCTGCATGTAATCCACTCAGTTGCACTGGTTGTAAGGCAGAACACAGGATCCGCATCGCGAAAAACATATTCTTGGTCGTACTGATGGTGAGTTGACGCTGATCTTATATTCAGTAGTTCTTCTCGGCTGTATGTAATGAAACCTAAGATGACCTGGGGTACTAGTGTAAGAAATAACACGTAAAAAAACAAAAAACTGCATAGTTTCCTAGGAACGCGAAGCGAGGCGGCCATCTCTGTCGGCGCCGGAAGTATGGCTCCGGAAGCATTTGTGAACAAGCTTTAACTTCCTGACTGATGTATTGAGATGTTGCTTCAATATATCCACATAATTTTCCCCCCTCATGATGCCATCTATTTTGTGAAGTGCACAAGTCCCTCCTACAGAAAAGCACACCAACAACATGATGCTGCCACCCCCGTGCTTCACGGTTGGGAAGGTGGTCTTCGGCTTGCAAGCCTCCCACTTTTTCCTCCAAACATGACAATGGTCATTATGGCCAAACAGTTCTATTTTTGTTTCATCAGACCAGAGGATATTTCGCCAAAAAGTAAGATCTTTGTCCCCATATGAAGTTGCAAACCGTAGTCTGGCTTTTTTATGGCTGTTTTGGAGCAGTGGCTTCTTCCTTGCTGAGCGGCCTTTCAGGTTATGTCGATATAGGACTCGTTTAACTGTGGATATAGATACTTTCGTACCTGTTTCCTCCAGCATCTTCACATGGTCCTTTGCTGTTGTTCTGGGATTGATTTGCACTTTTCGCACCAATGTACGTTCATCTCTAGGTGACAGAACGCATCTCCTTACTGAGCGGTATGACGGCTGCGTGGTCCCATGGTGTTTATACTTGCGTACTATTGTTTGTACTTGCGTACCATTGCGTACTATTGTTTGTACAGATGAACGTGGTACCTTCAGGTGTTTGGAAATTGGATGAACCAGACTTGTGGAGGTCAACAATTTTTCTTCTGAGGTCTTGGCTGATTTATTTTGATTTTCCCATGTCGTCAAGCAAAGAGGCACTGAGTTTGAAGGTAGGCCTTGAAATACATCCACAGGTACCCCTCCAATTGACTCAAATGATGTCAATTAGCCTATCAGAAGCTTCTAAAGCCATGACATCATTTTCTGGAATTTTCCAAGCCTTTTAAAGGCACAGCCAACTTAGTGGATGTAAACTTCTGACCCACTGCAATTGTGATACAGTGAATTATAAGTGAAATAATCTGTCAGTAAGCAATTGTTGGAAAAATGACTTGTGTCATGCACAAAGTTGATGTCCGACTTGCCAAAACTATAGTTTGTTAACAAGAAATTTGTGGAGTGGTTGAAAAACTAGTTTTAATGACTCCAACCTAAGTGTATGTAGACTTCTGACTTCAACTGTGAGGTTCCACAGTTGACAGTGCACGTCAGTCCAAACCCAAACCATGAGGTTGAATGAATTGTCAGGGGAAGGGTACCCAAATATTCTGCATCATTGAAGGTCCCCAAGAACACAATCGCCTCCATTATAATTATTTGTTGTTGTTGTATTTTACCCAATTTCAATCTTGTCTCATCGCTGCAACTCCCCAACGGGCTCGGGAGAGGCGCCTAACCGCGCTCCTTATGACCCGCCAGTTTAACCCGGGAGCCAGCCACAACAATGTGTTGGAGGAAACACCTTTCAACTGGCAAATGGGGTCAGCCTGCAGAGCCTGATGAGCCAAGTAAAGCCCATCCTGCCAAACCCTTTCCTATCCCGGGCGATGCTGGGCCAAATGTGGACCATCCTATGGGACTCCCGGGCACGGCACAGCTTGGGAATGAACCCGGGTCTGTAATAACCTGACAGAGCTTGAGAGGATTTGCATAGAATAACATGAGAAACTCCCCAAATACAGGTGTGCCAAGTTTGTAGAGTCATACACAAGAAGACTCGAGGCTGTAATCGCTGCCAAAGGTGCTTCAACAAATTACTGAGTAAAGGGTCTGAATACTTATGTAAATGTGATTTCTGTATTTTAAAATGCAGTTGCCTTTTTTTGCTTTGGCATTGTGGGGTATTGTGTGTAGATTGATGAGATATTTTTTTTCTTCGATTTAGGCTGTAATGAAACAAAATGTGGAAAAAGTCAAGGGGTCTGAATACTTTCCTAATGCACTGTATGTGATGGAAGGGAGTCCCATACAACCATGGCTCTGTATAATACTGTATGTTTCCTTGAATTTGTTCTGGACCTGAGGACTGTGAAAAGACCCCTGGTGGCATGTCTGGTGGGGTAAGTGTGTGTGTCAGTGCTGTGTGTCTAAGTTGTCTATGCAAACAATTTGGGATTTCCAACACATTGTTTCTTATAAAAACAAGAAATGATGCAGTCAGTCTTTCCTCAACTCATAGCCAAGAGAGACTGGCATGTATAGAATTGTCGTGTCTTTACTATCATTAAATTGAAGACTTAGTTTTTATCAAAGATTCTCTGTAATTAGTATTACGCGATTAAACTGATTAATCATGTAACCGTAATTAACTAGGAAGTCGGGGCACCAAGGAAAATATTCAGATTACAAAGTTATAATTTCCCAATATAACCTTTCAGTTATTTTCATATCTGATCAATAGTCTTCTGATTAATTCATTATTTATTTGACCTCACGTTAGTCTCATTCCAAAAGTCGTAAATTGTTGATTATCTGCACGAACCCAGTCTTCACTATGAGTCATCCATACATCAATTGTCTTAAATCATTTATTTATTACTAACTAAGTAATTCACAGAAATGCATAAACAAAACAACAAAGTAAATATGGTTACAAGAAATGATAGGAGAATGTGCCCCTAGTGGGCTAAACCGGCATGGCGGCTTGTTAGACAAAAGGGAAGTGGGGGTCGACTAAGATAAGACACTACAAAGTTGATAATTATAACAATTGAAATGCTAATCCTTTACACATGAACGCTCACTCATTCGGGAACAATTGTAATCAATATATTTATGCTCAGTGTGTCGTCTTGATCGCTGTTGAAAAGTTTGTTTCTTTTGTAGGATTGTCCGTCTCTCTATCTCTGTCGTGGTTATAGTGGATAGTTCAGAGTGACATTCATTCATGTTGTTGTAGAATGGATGTTTCGGCGGTTGTCGTTCTTCGCGTTCAATGATACCGAATTCCTAGCTGCAGACTAGTAATTCATATCAAAGACTTGTTCTTATTCTGTCAGTATCGATAGTCTAAGATTCAGCAATGGTCTGCAACCTTCGTCCTCCCGTGATTGAGAGAAACATGGTCTACTGAGAATTTCTCATGGGTGGTCCTCTGATTTAGTTCAACTCAAAAGGGAATTGGAGTTTCTTTCATTAAACAGTCCAAAATCACATTACACAATTTTACAAACAGTATCATACTCACTCATTCATCTTATACAACAATTAGATGTAAACCTCATATCTGAGGCTATTATATAAACAGCGTTATGGTAATGTGGCCACACTGTCTCCCATGAGCTTCCCGAAGTTGTAACAAACGGACCAGTTCGTAGCTGGATTCTTCACCGATCTTTTATACCTTTTCCGGAACATGAAATTGGTTCGGAAGTTCTGTGAGGTGGAAGAAATTCCTTTGTTCTCTATGAAAATTCACTCTGTCCCTCCAAAGAGGGCAACGTCATGACAGAATTGATATTAGCCCTCTGACTACAGTGAAGAGCAAGCCACTCTGTTCTGTGCCAACTGCATCTTAATAACAACTGTCGGTCTTTCTTTGCAGCACTTCACCATATGACTGGACAATAATCAAGGTAAGATAAAACTACAGCCTGCAGGACTTGCTTTGTGGAGAGTGTTTGTCAAAAAGGAAGCAGAGCATCTCTTTATCACGGACAGACCTCTCTCCATTTTTACAACCATTGAATCTATATGTTTTGACCATGAAGGTTTACAATCTAAGGTAACACCAAGTAATTTAGTGTCCACAACTTGTTCAACAGCCACACGGTTCATTACCAGATTCAGCTAAGGTCAAAAACTTAGGGAATGATTGAAGGAACTGTTCAGTACAGTGGGTAGGTTAGGGAACACTGAGATTGCAGAGCAAAGGACTGACATCTGTCCCTCAAGTAATAACAGCAGAATGAGACTGACATTTCACACTGGAACATACTGTCTCAGACGGGAACACACGCACGCACACACACACACACACACACACACACACACACACACACACACGCACGCACACACACGCACGCACACACACACACACACACACGCATGCACACAGCTGCCTGCAAGACAGAGACATGGTGTTAGATTGAGACAAGAGGAGAGGAAGAGAAGAGAACAGGGGGGAGAGAGAGGAGCGTAGGAGAAAGAGGGTGAAAAAGTGAGGAGGTATAGAAAATGGAGAAGTTATCAGGCTCATAATAATGTGTGCTCTTCTCTTCCTCTCTCCTCCTCCCAAGAGCTGCCCATGCAGCGATACTTTAACCATGAATACTTCATCACAAGTGCAACTCTGTATAATTCCGTTCCCCTGAAGGAAAAGAACGATTGAGAGAGAGAAGGACAGAGAAAAAGGAGAGATTGAAATGTCATGAAGGCAGATGACTGGGATATTCATATCTCTATGTAAATAGCAATTAGCTGAACCAACAACCCCAGTGTCAATACCAGAGCTCGGCAAAGGGATATCAGACACAGAGTTAAAGGTCAAACTAGGATTTGGAGTTACAGTATGACCTCTCTGTTAACTGATGACACATTCCACAAGGGGAAAGTGTCCCACAACCCTCTGAGACGTACATTTGGTGTAGAATGGGAAAAATAACCAAGTGTTCTCCGCTGATGACCTAACCTCCCGTGTGTGTGTTTGTAGAAATACTTGTACTCCTAATGTCTTCAAAACCCCACATTCCACTCATCATGCAAAGTCACAGAGGAACAATTTAGTTAAATGTTTAAATCTTTTTTAGAGGGCGTCAACTAATCTGATAAATATTAAAATGTACAGAAATTATTCCAAGAAACAGATTGCAGGCATTTCAATTGGTAATCTTTTCCAATTACCATTTTGGGAGACAAAAACCTCTAAAGACAGAGAAAAACCACTACAGTCGCTGGAATTCTCTAAACTAAATTAGCATACGCAATTAGCATGAATTCATTTGCCATCTCAGACAGTTTAGTGTTTTTGATTATGGGTGTCTGGTCCCTGGTTTGTGTGTGTGCGTGTGCGCGCGAGCGTGTGCCAGGGAGACGCAGGAGATCTGCATTTTCAACGAAAAACATCCCCGACAATCAGGAGCAGACAGGTGCAACGTTCACACTCTTCCCCAGAAACACACCCTCACAGCATGATCACAGCACTGTGAGATAATAAACACACTGCAAACATGTGTGACTACACACCTACGTGTGTGTGTGTGCATTTTTACACCTGAGGGAAAAAAACGGAAGTATGGGTGTAACAACTTCACACTTCATTCTTCTCCCGCCTGGCCTTTCTAGCAACATGCTCACATGACTGCAACAACATGACAATAATGCTAGTCTTCCTTACCACTCAGGCTCAGTCAGAGATACATTACTGTACATGCTCTTCTACCTGATCCACAATATAGGGCCAACTGTGTCACAGTCCTTTTTCAGCACGCTTCCAGCTACTATGGTGGAGCCATGACATACCATGTACAGATTGGCTTGCTGGGCTCGGTTTGGTTCAGAAACATGAAAAGGGTTATTGGTCTCCATTTGAGTTAACAATGAGGATGTGAAAGTAAATATAGCTGAGGGGTAACACAGTGAGGTGTTTGTTTCTCATACGGGGGTCGTCTCCTACTATCAACTGTTAGTTAAGGCTTAGGAAGGGGTAGGGCTGTGGCGGTCATAAAGTTTTGCCAGTTGGTTATTGTCATGCAAAAGTAACGGTCTCAAGGTAATTAACAGAAGTTCAGCATCTCCAGGCCACCATGCGTACAAGCTGCTCAAGCCGCTGATGTGTGCTTTTGGAACATCTACATTTAAAAAGTAGAATAAATGAATTTAATATACACGTCACAATAAATCCCATTATTTTATATTATATGATTTTATAGTAAGAAGAACATAATTGAACTTAGCTGAATATAATCTAAAGGATATTTATCCCATTCCGGAGCGAGTGTGCATATGAAGTGGCTGTGTTTGAGGGTAAAAGTGATCATTTGAAACAGGTCCTATGCACTAGACTTAGAGTTACCTGGCAACTTTAATGGTGAATGATACAAACCTTGTCTTAGAAACGAAAAACATATGGACTGCATGATGTGACTTCAGGCTATTGAGGAGTTGAGAAAGTCTGGAGAAAATAACCTGCGCTCCATTCCTTGCCCCAGGCTGCAAAGCTGTTCTCTCATCAAGTGATCATGTTTTCACCCATCATCCTATTCTCAATTTAATCTAGTCTTCACTAATATGTCAAAGTCGTTTCGATTTATCAAATGGGCAGGGGAAGGGGAAAAACTATGCAAAATAGTATGTCATCCGTATGCACTGGAATAGTGAATGGAGGTGGTTCCCGGCGGTCTGTTTTTTATGATGCCGGATAGGCTACTTTGGTTTTATATGAGAAGCTGAGAAATAAATATAAGAACGGTTATTTCACTCCACACACCAACCACTGTTTGAGGAGCTCTGGCTGCCCGACTGGTGATATTCCTCCCAAACTCGGTATGCCATGGGCTCTCCGACCCTGTTCCTTCACTTACCCAAATGAGGCATCATTTGGGAAACAAAATTAAATCTGTTCGGGAACATCGATAGTAACACGTTTTCCCAACGAAAACATATTTCAATAAACTGTTGCCAGCCCCCCTGTGCGCTTGAGATAGGAATAAAGGAGAGACTGGAGGAGATAGAAACGCATGGTAGTGAGATATTCTGTAGCTAAAGGTAATGTGTCAGCCTATTGATTATGAAAATATACAACGTTCCTTATTACTATGGCTAAAAATCACATACAAATTCACTATAACTGTAAGCCTCCCTGCACAATCAATGAACCAACGGCATGGCCTAGGCTGGCGATACGTTCTCTCCCAGACTCATGGATAGACATATTGGAGTGTAGCATAAGGTAACCCAGTCCATACAGTACTCATAATAACACAATTCACACTCAAAGGTGACTACTCAAATGTGTTTAATTTTGGAGAATAGGCTAGACCAATTATGTACCAAAGACATCTTAAATTAGTTTTGTTTGATGTTTTTCTGCCATGCAGTAGTCTATGTACTGTATAAAGGCAGAGTCATCATTTTTTTGTGCTTGGCCTCATAAGCCTATGCATCAGCTCTAATATGTGGATGGGGGTTTTGAATGAATCATCACCTTAGAAACCGTTGTTTTTTATTTTATTTAAATTTTACCTTTATTTAACTAGGCAAGTCAGTTAAGAACAAATTCTTATTTTCAATGACGGCCTAGGAACAGTGGGTTAACTGCCTGTTCAGGGGCACAACGACAGATTTGTACCTTGTCAGCTCGGGGATTTGAACTTGCAACGCTCTAACCACTAGGCTACCCAAGTCGTTGTGTTAGGTTTTGAAACAGCATCCACAACGACATTGTTTTACACTCAGTTTCAACCTGCCTTTGAACTAATCTCTTCAAATTGATCATCAAAGTGAGGTGAGTTTTAAAAGCATGATACTGTTTTAATGTGTTTGATGTGATTTTCGATGCCATTTGCATTGATATCAGAGTGGTTAGAGGGACAATAGAACCATGAGTACCAGGCCGTTAGAACCTGATGGTCATTAGGGTACTACCTACTCATGTCCTGAGTGCATAAGAGGAGATTACCATGACTCAACGGTCAGATTGAATTTTACTGTGCTCATGACTCATGACTGCCGGTGTGGCGGTAATAAGGTCACCTCAAAAGGCCTAGGAAGGGGTCAATATCAACTGCTGTGTCAATATCCGTTTATAATTCTCATCTCTTTGTTATTGTAATACTAATGTCCCGGTGTTGATCTACTATTATTGGGGTCATGGCTTTGTGTATCCAGCTTCTGTTCAACTCCTTACCCAGGAGGGAGGGAGGGAGGGAGAGAAGGAGGGAGAGAGGGAGGGAAGGAGAGAGAGAGACATTATTTGTGTTTATTGGGTCCTATAAAGTTGAAGTCGGAAGTCTACATACACTTAGGTTGGAGTCATTAAACCTCGTTTTTTTTACCACTCCACAAATGTCTTGTTAACAAACTATAGTTTTGGCAAGTCGGTTAGGACATCTGCTTTGTGCATGACACAAGTTTTTTTTCCAGCAATTGCTTACAGACAGGTTATTTCACTTATAATTCACTGTATCACAATTCCAGTGGGTCAGAAGTTTACATACACTAAGATGACTGTGCCTTTAAACTGCTTGGAAAATTCCAGAAAAGGATGTCATGGCTTTAGAAGCTTCTGATAGGCTAATTGACATCATTTGAGTCAATTGGAGGTGTACCTGTGGATGTATTTCAAGGCCTACCTTCAAACTCAGTGCCTCTTTGCTTGATATCATGGGAAAATCAAAATAAATCAGCCAAGACCTCAGAAGAAAAATAGTTGACCTCCACAAGTCTGGTTCATCCAATTTCCAAATACCTGAAGGTACCACGTTCATCTGTACAAACAATAGTACGCAAGTACAAGCACCATGTGACCACGCAGTCATCATACCGCTCAGGAAGGAGATGTGTTCTGTCTCCTAGAGATGAACATACTTTGGTGCAACAGGAAAGGACCTTGTGAAGAACAGGAAAGGACCTTGTGAAGATGCTAGAGCAAACAGGTACAAAAGTATCTATATCCACAGTAAAACGAGTCCTATATCCACATAACCTGAAAGGCTGCTCAGCAAGGAAGAAGCGACTGCTCCAAAACCGCCATAAAAAAGCCAGACTACGGGTTGCAACTGCACATGGGGACAACGATTGTAAATTTTGGAGAAATTTCCTCTGACCTCAATCCTATAGAAAATTTGTGGGCAGAACTGAAAAAGCGTGTGCGAGCAAGGAGGCCTACAAACCTGACTAAGTTACACCAGCTCTGTCAGGAGGAATGGGCCAAAATTCACCCAACTTATTGTGGGAAGCTTGTGGAAGGCTACCGAAACGTTTGACTCAAGTTAAACAATTTAAAGGCAATGCTATCAAATACTAATTGAGTGTGTGTAAACTTCTGACCCACTGGGAATGTAATGAAATAAATAAAAGCTGAAATAAATCACTCTCTCTACTATAATTCTGACATTTCACATTCTTAAAATAAAGTGGTGATCCAAACTGACCTAAGACAGGGAATTTTTACTAGGATTAAATGTCAGGAATTATTTGGCTAAGGAGTATGTTAACATTCGACTTCAACTGTATATGGGCCAAGGAAACACTACAGCAATATTGAGGTTACATCATATGGACATTATTTTGTGACTGTTGTAATATCGTTGTGACAAAACACACACACACACACACACACACACACACACACACACACACACACACACACACACACACACACACACACACACACACACACACACACACACACACACACACACACACACACACACACACACACACACGAGATGCTCTCCAGACAATCAGTCACCAGTGATCTGTGCATACATTAAGCCTGCTTTCAAACCCACAATCACACACACACACAATCCCAGAGGAGGCCCACTTTAATGTTCTGTTAGTCCAGGAGTGTAGTAATCAGAAACAGCATGTAGCCTCAGGCTATAGCTAGAAGCCATGACATCTACTCACAGAGATGGAGGGGGAGAGAGAGAGAGTAGGAGGGAGGGATGGATGAAAGAGTGAGAGGGAGAGAGATGGGAAGAGATCGGGAGAAAGGGAGAGACTGTATGGTAAGTGACTGGCTGTGAATCTATGGGTGATTTTTGACAATCTTTGTTGTTCATTGAATGTAGAGACAATATATATATATATATATAAGCATAACGTGGGAGTTTTTCCTGTTCTATATCTCGGTATAATGTTCTTTAATTTACATTGAACCACTAAACCCCTCTGCTGCTCCTGATCGAGAGTTGAGAATTACACACACCTACTGTGCATAAAAGGAACACATTTTGTTCTCCAAGTCGCTATTTGTCTGCAATATGTGTATTTCTATGTGTCTTCATCCGTGTGTGTTCGCTCTCTCTCTTTATCTTTTTTTTTGTGTGCGAGAGTGCACGTGTGTGTGTGTGTGTGTGTGTGTGTGTGTGTGTGTGTGTGTGCTCCCTCTCTGTATGAGTCTGCCTGTGACACAGCTGTTGGTAATTTCAGCTCCAGGCAGATTAATACCTGGAGTGGAGTGGGCCAATCAAAATCTCCCCTGGAATTCTCCTTCTAGCCTTCTCCCTCCCTCCCTCCCTCCCTCCCTCCCTCCCTCCCTCCCTCCCTCCCTCCCTCCCTCCCTCCCTCCCTCCCTCCCTCCCTCCCTCCCTCCCTCCCTCCCTCCCTCCCTCCCTCCCTCCCTCCCTCCCTCCCTCCCTCCCTTTCTCTGTATTTCACAGTCCATGCAGTCGCTGGAAACGTTCTTCTTGCAATTAAGAAAAGGTTGAATGAGAAAAGAGAGAGAGAGAGAGACAAACCCCGGTTGTGCTTGTTCCGGAGTGCTAGATCAGGGAGAAGAGTGAGAAAGAACAGGGGCAAAACATGACCCTTTTCCAGACAGGCAGATAATAGATGAGAAGAATCTAGAGGTAGAGGGAGATATGGGGAGGGAAGGAGGGAGAGAGAAGGAGGGAGAGGGTTCACTTTGACTGATGTCTTCTCTTCAAACCTGGGATGGTAAAATCTGTTCTTGTCACATTGGAACAATCAGGGCTGACATCTAGGGAGGAGAAGAGGGGAGGGGAAAGAGGGAAACGAAGGGAGAGAGACAGAGAGTACGGAGAGTGAGAAAGGTGACACCTATCCATTCCAGGCTGAGCTTTGCTCCTTGTGAGTAACACTTAGTTACAATTGGAAATCAGTGTAACTGCCAAGGGTCTCATTGCTTTGAGCCTTGGTAGCATTAAGATCGTCATTACAACCCTCAAAGGTCCTTAGTTTAGATATTTCCCCAGACCACTATTAAAGCAGCAAAGAGGATTGTTCGGAGATTGTTGGCCTCCTGAGAAATTGACCTTGGCCGCAAACATAGAGGATCAACAAAACAACAGCTGAGTGAGAGAGATTCCACAGAGGAAAATGTATTATCAGTAACATTACAAGTCCTTTATGTTGTAATGGTGCCACTATTTGTACTTAACCGCACAAAAAAAAGAATTGGTATGGCAATCTTCACTATTCACTATTCATGCCAACACAGCGGCTTGAATGGAATTGGAGTGAATTAAAAGGAGAGCTCCGGGAACCTATTCCTATGCACCTAATGATGTGTTTTACAATGCAGCTGCTCTACGGAGCAGGAGATGGGAGGGCTTTCACGCCGTCAGAGAAGAATGATTAAACAATCAACCCTGGAAGATGGAGAGAGAGAGAACGAGAGCGAGATAGAAAAGGGAGAGAAAGAGAGAGAGAATAAGAAAGAGAGGGGGGAGAGAGAGAAGTAAAGGCTTTGTGACAGAGGACTGGCAGGCTGAGTCACTGGTAAAGCGGAGAAAAACTGCTATCATCCGTTCCCCGTTCTTTTCCTTTCTTCCGCGCTCTCACCATCTCGCTCCCTCAATCTATACAACTATATTTTTCTTTTCTCTCTTTGCAAACTCTCTCTCTCTTTCCATTTCGCTCTTGTGTATTGTTTATGGGATGAATGTTGTTTTTCTCGGCGCTAGGCGTCATTCTCGTGACAGGGTTGTATCTTTTTAATGGCTGACATTTCCCTGCGCTTCTCCCCTCAAAAGACACGCGCAGGGAATGAATGTTCCGTGCCTTTCAAAGAAGCATCTTGTTAGTAGCAAGTGAACAATACACTAACACACACACCCACATGGACACACACACACACACACACACCCACCCACACCCACCCACCCACACCCACATGGACACACACACACCCACCCACACCCACATGGACACACACACACCCACCCACACCCACACGGACACACACACACACACACCCACCCACCCACCCACACCCACATGGACACACACGGACACACACAGACACACACGGACACGCGCACGCACACACACACACACGGGTGCATTTAAATTAGAAAGATCTATCAGACTTTTTCACCTTTCATCATCCTCACACGGAAGCAGGTTTCTCAACTCCCACTCCCTGTTCAAACCTCCTCTGCAGATTCCTTTTGTCCTCCCCTCCCTCTGATTCTCTCCATCTTTCATTTCCTCCACGGGTTAAAGATGGGGGGGGGGGGGGGGGGGGGTCAGATTAAGGCAGCGATAGATTCATAAAATATTGCTGCTCTGTGCTGGGTAGGCCTGGCATTGTGACGATCTAGAGGATGCTGACAGACAGGCACACAGAGAGACAGAAATGAGAGGGTTTAGACCAGGCTATTTATTATCTTCCTTTATTCTCTTCATCTCTCTCAACCCTTTTTCTTTCCACCCGTTGACATCCTCTTTCTCCATCCCATCTCCCTCTTCTGCTGCATCTTTATTTTCCCTTCCATCTCATTTCAGATTTTGACATTGGAGTTATTTAGCAGACTCTCTTATCCAGATTGACTTACAGTTGGTGCATTCATCTTAAGATAGCAGGACAACCACACATCACAGTCATAGTAATGTTGTCCTCAATGACATCTGAATAAACCTGAGATGTCTTATTGAGGATACTCTTTGAAGAGGTAGGGTTTCAGATGTGTTTGGAACTCTGCTGTCCTAGCTTCAGTGGGAAGCTGGTTCCACCATTGGGGTGCCAGGACAGAGAAGAGCTGTGACTGGGATGAGTGGGAGCTCATCCAAGTCAATTACGAAATGACGGCCAAGAGACCAGAGGTGGCAGAACGGAGTGCTCGGGTTGGGATTGTAGGGTTTGAAGGTCGGGAGGGGGAAGTTCCTCTTGCTGCTCCGTAGGTAAGCACCATGGTCTTGTAGTGGATGCAAGGTTCTACTGGAAGCTAGTGGAGTCGGCAGAGGAGCGGGGCGACATTGGAGAACTTGGGAAGATTGAACAATGGGTGTTTGAGCAAATCCACCCAGGCAACACTACTGAATGTAGCAGGAGAGACAGACCAGGGAAACAATTAACCCTGATTTACCCATACCTGAAGACTAGCTTCTAATGGAAGTGATAGGGGCTAGCGGTAGCAACCTAGCATCCTAGACCCTAGTGAGCTTTGGTCAATTCCTGTCCAGTAAGTCATAGGCAGAATTTGTCCATAGGTGTCTGTTTCAATCCCCACCATTGACGTAGACACCAAGTGAAACTGTACCCCAGACTGAAGCAAGTACGACAGCGTGATTGGTCTCTTCCTCCACTGCCAGAGAGAGACAGACTCGGAGGTGTATGTGCACCTTGTAGATTGCTAGGCCCTATTAGACGGTGACAAACAGACGTGGGCTCCTCCAGACAGTGTCAGGTCCACGTAATGAAAGAGAAGCTCAGCCAGGGAGAGGGATTAGCAAAGAGAAGCACAGACCCTGGGAAAGACCATTTAGACTACAGTCCACACCTGCAGAGAGAGACAAAACAGAGAGAGACAATGAGAGAGAACATTTAGAAAAAGGGGAGAAAAATAAGTGTGATACTTTGATTTACAGTATGTTATGGTTCTGCATCATTAAATGGGTGATAGATTGATAATTATGTTCCTTTTAAATGCATGCGTATCAGTGATTTATGATACACAATCATTGTCTTAATAAACCCTGCTTATACAAAGCATCCTAGGGGTTATGAATAATACCACACTGCATAAAAACCAGTGACAATGTTCCCGTTTCCTGTAAGACGAATCACAGCGAGAGAGAACACTGAGTTCAGGTACACTAGGGTGGAAAATATTCCTAAGTACATAAGAATGAATGAAACCCCCTGTCATACAGAGACACTGGCGGACAGAATGGATTGTGCAGGTTGTGGGAGCGTTGTCATCCTAACCTCTATGAACGTTCCTCTAAAAGAGCTCCAACTGAGGCAAACAAATGCTCAATTCAGATTGGCCCTCATTTCTCTGACGGCGTGTGGTAATCTTTCCCAAAAGGAGAGATAGAGAGAAGAGAGTGCCTCTGTCAGGGGAGAAATGCATTCTCTCTGCCTGGATGAGGAGCTTACAGCTCACACAGAGTCTGATCCAATCTATGTTGCTCTGAGTGTCGCCATGGGATTTCTATGGTGTCTGAGGTGAGAAAGAGAGAGAGAAGGGAGAGAGAAAAAGAAAGAGAGATTGAAAAGAGAGGGAAAAAGATACACAGACAGAGAAAGAGAGAGAGAGAGAGAGATAGAGACAGACAGCTGGAGGTTATGGAATGGATTAATTTAATGGGGTTTTGCACCACATCATCAGAGGCGATGCACTTTTCACTTTATCGCCTCTCAACTCACCTGAAGGAATTGTACTTGTGATAAAAAAAGCATGAACACGAGAACACACTGTACAAGAATACAAATCACACTCTGACACTCACACAAACACAAACACACACAAGACTGGGGGCTCCAGGGTGTGTTGTCGAGTGTGTGTGTGTGTGTGTGTGTTTCAATGAAGTATGACAACATGACATTTGCGTCTTTGTGTTGCTCAGTGAAAAGCAGTGCAGCATGACTAACACTAACACCACTGTGCTGTTCAATATCAGGCAGACAAAATCCTTACACTCTTTCCTTTCAGGTTAAAGCCCCTCGCTCCACGGGCACTTAGGACTATGGATCGGACATGTGAAAGGGCAGGTTGACGCAATCAATTCTTTTTCTTACAGTAATGGCTACGCAAGGGTTCTTTACAGTCCAAAATCCATCTCAGTAATTCTGGAACTCAATTCACTTTAGAGTAGATGATTTGTGTGTGGGTTTGAGAGGTTCCCATGATGACATTTTAATAAAAGAGGACAATGGATCAGGGTTTTAAATCTCCTGTTATTGGTCAATTGCTCTCCAGATAGAAGATACTATTTAAAAAGGCAAAAGTGTAATGGCATAAAATGTAGATTGCAGAATGATATTGTTACTACATAGTACAATTTGTTTGATAACATACGTTAGAGCCTATCGCCAGACACAGGAGGACAGACAAAGTGAACGGAAAAGTACTGCGTGTGTGAGTGTGTGAGTGTGTGTGTGTGAGTGTGTGTGTGAGTGTGTGTGTGTGGTTTCTTCTCCTCCCACACATTGAACACACACCACAGGGAAAGGGGAGGCAGATTTCACCGGCGCACTGGAGACTGTAATTATTGCACACAGTGGGGTACAGGGGCACTGGTGGTGGTAGGGGGGCAGTAAGCGGGGAAGAGGATTAAGTGACTTCCTGTGTCGCCTCTACCACTTCCTCATTAACCATCTCATGCTGTTTCCCTAGCTACCAACAACGCTGAGTGAACGTCTATTTAACCTTACAGCAACGCAGCACTGACAAAGACACCATGCACCCCAGTGCTTCTGTATAGGAGAGGAAACAGCATAGTTATATTACAACCACACCTTGCTAAAGGTTAATGATGGCTAATGATGGCTAATGATGGCTAATGATGTTCATAGGTTGTGTGTAGAGCACCTGTGTATGAGTGTGAAACACTAGCATTCAGGATGAGAGCACCATGCTACAGGCCTTCCTTTCTCTCTCTCTCTGTGTGTGTGTGTGTGTGTGTGTGTGTGTGTGTGTGTGTGTGTGTGTGTGTGTGTGTGTGTGTGTGTGTGTGTGTGTGCGTGCGTGTGCGTGTGTGTGTGTGTGCGTATGAGAGAGAGAAGGGCGGGTCTAAGGGCTCTCTCAGTCTGAGCAGGTCAGCTAATTTGATTTGAAATTTGGCGAGTGGCAGAGGGAATAGGCGGGTTGAGGCGGCGTCTGGGCCCGCATCAAGAACCCCATTTCCCCTTTAGTAATGAACAGAGACCAGCCTGGGTTATAGCCCCACCATGGGGTCTCTACGGAGAGACGGAGAGAGGGAGGGATGGAGGGAGATAGAGAGAGCGACAGAGAGAGGAGGGGTGGGGGGAGATTGGGAGGGAGCGAGAGAGGGAGAAAAAGGGAGATGGAGAGAGCGACAGAGAGAGGGGGGGTGGGGGGAGATTGGGAGGGAGCGAGAGAGGGAGAAAAAGGGAGATGAGAGAGCGACAGAGAGAGTGAGGGTGGGGGGAGATTGGGAGGGAGCGAGAGAGGGAGAAAAAGGGAGATGGAGAGAGCGACATAGAGAGTGAGGGTGGGGTGAGATTGGGAGGGAGCGAGAGAGGGAGAAAAAGGGAGATGGAGAGAGCGACAGAGAGAGTGAGGGTGGGGGAGATTGGGAGTGAGCGAGAGAGGGAGAAAAAGGGAGATGGAGAGAGCGACAGAGAGAGGGGGGGGTGGGGGGAGATTGGGAGGGAGCGAGAGAGGGAGAAAAAGGGAGATGGAGAGAGCGACAGAGAGAGTGAGGGTGGGGGGAGATTGGGAGGGAGCGAGAGAGGGAGAAAAAGGGAGATGGAGAGAGCGACAGAGAGAGTGAGGGTGGGGGGAGATTGGGAGGGAGCGAGAGAGGGAGAAAAAGGGAGATGGAGAGAGCGACAGAGAGAGTGAGGGTGGGGGGAGATTGGGAGGGAGCGAGAGAGGGAGAAAAAGGGAGACGGAGAGAGCGACAGAGAGTGAGGGTGGGGGAGATTGGGAGGGAGCGAGAGAGGGAGAAAAAAGGGAGATGGAGAGAGCGACAGAGAGAGTGAGGGTGGGGGGAGATTGGGAGGGAGCGAGAGAGGGAGAAAAAGGGAGATGGAGAGAGCGACAGAGAGAGTGAGGGTGGGGGAGATTGGGAGGGAGCGAGAGAGGGAGAAAAAGGGAGATGGAGAGAGCGACAGAGAGAGTGAGGGTGGGGGAGATTGGGAGGGAGCGAGAGAGGGAGAAAAAGGGAGATGGAGAGAGCGACAGAGAGAGTGAGGGTGGGGGGAGATTGGGAGGGAGCGAGAGAGGGAGAAAAAGGGAGATGGAGAGAGCGACAGAGAGAGTGAGGGTGGGGAGATTGGGAGGGAGCGAGAGAGGGAGAAAAAGGGAGATGGAGAGAGCGACAGAGAGAGTGAGGGTGGGGGAGATTGGGAGGGAGCGAGAGAGGGAGAAAAAGGGAGATGGAGAGAGCGACAGAGAGAGTGAGGGTGGGGGAGATTGGGAGGGAGCGAGAGAGGGAGAAAAAGGGAGATGGAGAGAGCGACAGAGAGAGTGAGGGTGGGGGGAGATTGGGAGGGAGCGAGAGAGGGAGAAAAAGGGAGATGGAGAGAGCGACAGAGAGAGTGAGGGTGGGGGAGATTGGGAGGGAGCGAGAGAGGGAGAAAAAGGGAGATGGAGAGAAAAACATAAAGAAACATTTGGAGGAAGCGAGAGAGAGAGAGAGAGATACTCACAGGTGGCTCAGGTCGAGGAGAAGACAAAGGAATCAGGACCTTTTGATACGCCTCAGCCTGGAGCCTCTTGAAAAACCCAATTAGGACTTCATCTACAGGGAAGATGAGGGAAGACAGGGGCCAACATGTTAACACGGTCATCCAAGCAATGAGCGAGGAAATTGAAAAAAAAGGCGGATTCATTTACAGTGTGTGGGTCGCTTCAATCGAGAGGTGATTACATGCGGCATATTTTGTGTCTCTTCGAGTCCCTTTGTGACGTTCCAGTTATTAACTGACTGTCAATTACATTTACTGTTATGGTCATTACATCCGTCATTATCGTTTAGTGTTGTCATTTGTGTTTTTGTAAATCTTACAATCATTATACCTATAAACAATAAACATAATATTGACGGCAATAGACTTGAGCTAATATAACTTATTTGATGTTTCTGAACATTAACCATAGCACTTTCTCAAACCATTATTTCTAATGTGAAAATGCTCTTCTCAGAAAAATCCCAGTTGGATTGCCACAGGTCAGAGCTAAGTGTCACGCTAAGTGTTTCACCCGTCCTTGCGATTGTCTCCACCCCCCTCCAGGTGTCGCCCATCTTCCCCACTATCCCCTGTGTATTTATACCTGTGTTCTCTGTTTGTCCGTTGCCAGTTCGCCTTGTTTGTCAAGTCAAGGAGCTTTTTTGTTCCCAGCTCCTGCTTTTTCGAGTCTCTCTTTTTCTCGCACTCCTGGCTTTGACCCTTGCCTGTCCTGACTCTGAGCCCGCCTGCCTGACCACTCTGCCTGCCCCTGAGCCTGCCTGCCGACCTGTACCGTTGCCCCACCTCTGGGTTATTGACCTCTGCCTGTCTTGACCTGTCTATTGCCTGCCCCTGTTGGAATATTAAACCATTGCCACTTTGACATGTCTGCATCTGGGTCTTACCTTGATTCCTGATACTAAGAGGCTGAATAGCGAGAGAATGAGAGAATGAATGTCCGTTTAGTGAGCAAAATGTCTATGTGAGTGAGTGTGTGTTACAGGAAAAGGTCTGTATGGAAGTGTGTTTGAATGCTTGACTTTCTGAGTTACAAAGACCAAGGTTTTAGACATCTGAGAGGTTTTGGCTGCATTAGTGGCAGAAGTTCTTTAGATGAAAAGCCTATTATGTTGTCAGCTGCCATCACAACACTGTTGCTATGGAGCAGGTGTGAAGATCCTGGAGGCTTGACGCAGTGTGTAGGTGTGGATGTATGGGGGAGTGTGTGCGTATCTTGTCATGCGAGTCTCGTCCTCCTCCTGCTAGCTGGCGGAGACGGCCAGTGATCTCAGAAGGGTCTTCTTGACAACTCTCAAAGCTTTGATGAATTAATCCAGAGGTAGAAATTAGCCTTCCAAATGCACTGAGCACCTGGCTACAGTGACACATTACTCACAGTGAAGGAGGGATGGAGAGGAAAGTGTCGAGTATAGAGAAAAATAAATAGAAAATAGAGAGCAAAACTTGTGTTAAACAGACACAGACAAAGAGTCAGGGCTAGATTCAGTCCGTATTGTAAACTAGTGGTAAACAGACACAGACAAGAGTCAGGGCTAGATTCAGTCCGTATTGTAAACTAGTGGTAAACAGACACAGACAAGAGTCAGGGCTAGATTCAGTCTGTATTGTAAACTAGTGGTAAACAGACACAGACAAAGAGTCAGGGCTAGATTCAGTCCGTATGTATACATCAATGATGTCACTCTTGCTGCTGGTGAGTCTCTGATCCACCTCTACGCAGACGACACCATTCTGTATACTTCTGGCCCTTCTTTGGACACTGTGTTAGCAACCCTCCAGGCAAGCTTCAATGCCATACAACTCTCCTTCCATGGCCTCCAATTGCTCTTAAATACAAGTAAAACTAAATGCTTGCTCTTCAACCGATCGCTGCCTGCACCTGCCCGCCTGTCCAACATCACTACTCTGGATGGTTCTGACTTAGAATATGTGGACAACTACAAATACCTAGGTGTCTGGTTAGACTGTAAACTCTCCTTCCAGACCCATATCAAACATCTCCAATCCAAAGTTAAATCTAGAATTGGCTTCCTATTTCGCAACAAAGCATCCTTCACTCATGCTGCCAAACATAACCTTGTAAAACTGACCATCCTACCAATCCTCGACTTAGGCGATGTCATTTACAAAATAGCCTCCAATACCCTACTCAACAAATTGGATGCAGTCTATCACAGTGCAATCCGTTTTGTCACCAAAGCCCCATATACTACCCACCATTGCGACTTGTACGCTCTCGTTGGCTGGCCCTCGCTTCATACTCGTCGCCAAACCCACTGGCTCCATGTCATCTACAAGACCCTGCTAGGTAAAGTCCCCCCTTATCTCAGCTCACTGGTCACCATAGCATCTCCCACCTGTAGCACATGCTCCAACAGGTATATCTCTCTAGTCACCCCCAAAACCAATTCTTTCTTTGGCCGCCTCTCCTTCCAGTTCTCTGCTGCCAATGACTGGAACGAACTACAAAAATCTCTGAAACTGGAAACACTTATCTCCCTCACTAGCTTTAAGCACCAGCTGTCAGAGCAGCTCACAGATTACTGCACCTGTACATAGCCAACCTATAATTTAGCCCAAACAACTACCTCTTTCCCTACTGTATTTATTTTATTTATTTATTTATTTAGCTCCTTTGCACCCCATTATTTGTATTTCTACTTTGCATATTCTTCCACTGCAAATCTACCATTCCAGTGTTTTACTTGCTATATTGTATTTACTTTGCCGCCATGGCCTTTTTTTGCCTTCCTTATCTCACCTCATTTGCTCACATCGTATATAGACTTGTTTATACTGTATTATTGACTGGATGTTTGTTTTACTCCATGTGTAACTCTGTGTCGTTGTATGTGTCGAACTGCTTTGCTTTATCTTGGCCAGGTCGCAATTGTAAATGAGAACTTGTTCTCAACTTGCCTACTTCGTTAAATAAAGGTGAAATAAATAAATAAAATAAAGTATTGTAAACTAGTGGTAAACAGACACAGACAAGAGTCAGGGCTAGATTCAGATTGTATTGTAAACTAGTGGTAAACAGACACAGACAAGAGTCAGGGCTAGATTCAGTCCGTATCGTGGAAGATCCAGGTTATAGCGTGAATGAAATGTAAAAATCATTTCCAATTGAGCTGGCGTATGCGTATGAAGCGTTTACCGTGAATGCAATACGCAAACGTGGGAACATGGCCTTCATATTTCAAATGCGGCTCTTCCTTGATACAAATAGAAATGTATCTAGGCCTAAGTGAAAGATTTGACGGGGAGGAATTCAGAAAGAGTACTATGATATGTGTAACTAACAAAGAGAGGGAGAGGGGTTCAAGTATGGGCCCAATGTTGATATAGCTGTGTGATCCTAACTCATCGCTGCAAGTATACTGTGTATCTTTAGTGATGACATATCTCCCCAGACCGCCATGTTCCCTGCCTTCATAAATCATTTGAAACATCACACTTAAACCGTTTGTTCAAGCACTCTTCTAAAAAAAAAAGATAAAGTTTCAATAGGCTGCAAACTCAATCAGGCCGTCTGTGATGGTCCTCCTGAGGATGAACTAAAGTGACAGGCCTAAAGAGGTTAGTCGGTTGCTTTATCCAATTACAGTGCAGCAATAAACAATCCCAGAATCCTCTAATTCCCTGATCGGTCCATTCATCTCTCTCACTTTTCCTGTCTCTCTCTTTCTCTCTCCCCTCGTTCTGCCTCTCCCTCTCTGTTCCTCCCTTTTCTCTCTCTACTCCCCCCCCCCCCCTCTCTGTCTCTTTCTGAAACCTGACACTCACCATTCGTGTGACCATATCTCTGACGGATGTCCTCTCCACTCCCCTAACAGTGACACCTACCTGGGATAAGTGCGTGACGTATGCACTAATGCACTAATCTATCCGTTAGCGTGGTGGCCTTTAGTGCACCGCGGCTATGCTAATAACGGCGGCACTCTTATGGCGTCGTTTACTCGAGATTAGTGGATTGCCGTCCGTGTGTGATGATAATGACGACCGTCTATTTCCCTGCGGTGGCGTTTGAGAGTGAGAGAGACGGGCGGTAGGGAGTTGGGGTAATCCAGTTTGTGCTTCATCCATTGAGTCCTGGAGCTGCGATGATCACATTATGACATTACATTAAGATGTATTTGCCCATTAGCCTGAATGGGTGATGGTGATGATGCGTCCGCAGTCAGCTAAGCAGAGTGAGTAGCTGGTGTTATGGTTACGGGAATGACTTAATGGTGACAGGAATGACTTTCAAGGATATCCATGATCTCCCCGACCCACCTGCTAATTGCTCATGGCTAACCCCGGCTAACGCTAACATGTTAAAATAGATGGAGATTGGTGGAAAATGGTAGAATGAGTGATGTCATTAAGGAAACTAGGACTGTGATGTGTTTAAAATGACGGTTGTGTGAACCAAAATGGCATCTCTGCAGTGATAGTTCATAATGGGTTACATTTCAGTCACTGGAGTTCATAGTGGTCGCTTTCATTCCTCTCAAAATCCTGTCAGACTTGGGACAGAAATCTCCAAATGCTGTTTACACGAGCACATTGACCGTTTGCCATAGCTCTCTCCCTTTCTCATTTTCTCTCTCCTTTTTCCTGTCTGTCGCTATCTCTCTCTCTCACCCCCTACTCTCTCTCTTTATCTCTACCCCTTTCTCTCTCCTTGTCTCTCTTACTCTCTCTATCTTTCCCCCTGTCTCGTGTTAATGGCAATAAGATCTCTTGGTCTGACAAATTTGACTTCGGATTCTTATGTTTTTCCATGTTTCTCGACACGTCAAATTTTGAAGTTGCTCCAAATGTCAAATTTTGACGTGTTTTGGACATCCTGGGTTGCACCGCTGCTGTGTCTCATTCTGGTTAAGTTAAGGGTTTGGGATAGAGTTAAAACAACAAAATAAATTGAATACGGGACCCTCGGAACCGGAGCTTGAGGTTTACGCCCATCCTCCCTCCTGTCCACAACGCCCTAGCAAAACCCAAGCACACTGGATGTTAATAGCACTCACCGTTGCCCCTAGTGCCGGGTTTTGAAGGCATCTCCCGACGTCCTCTGGACATGGATGGACGTCAAATTTAGAAGTGAATCTTGAGCGACCTGGCTGGTTAATGATGCTTTTATGAGTCTGCAGCCCCATTTGTCACTCATGGTTAGGGGCTTTCTGCAGTCAGAATTGTGTAATAATGGCAAACCCAATTTGCTTTGTTCTATGTTAATCTCAGCCCCCCCCCTCCAACTCTGCCACGCTTAACCTAACATTCAAGTCATTCATCAATGATTCTATTGTACCAGTCTGTTCTCTCCCTGCCGTACGCAAAACATAAACACAAATGAATGCATCTCTGTGTTCTACTTTTGTAAAAGAATAAATAAAAAAATAAAATTGTTGAGTTCTTTTAGGATCCACTAACTTAAAAAAAAATCATATTCCAACACACTATTTTCTAAAAATGAATATCAAAGAATATAGTTGTGAATGTGACAAGTGATGACATACTGTAATAGCCAAACAGCAATAGCCATCGTAACCATCGACAGGATGTTGAGGACAAAGGCTGCAGATTTGTTTTGTGATCAGCTAATGGCTCATTGATAGCAGGGATACAGAAGAGGGGACACAGACTGGCAGGTCCTGGAACAGTGTTATAATGGAAGTCCAGTCTCCCGTTTGGCTGCTCTTGAGATGAGACTTACTAAGCCTGACCTTTACACATCAAAGCTCATATACACACTCACCGACGCAATTAAGACACACACAGTGGCATAGCGACAGAACATTTACATACTCACAGAAGAAAGGAGGAGGGACAACAATCTAGGGAAAGAGAGAGAGAAAATGAAAGGTTTGGAAAGGAAAAGACTGAAAAGTCATAGAGAGAAAAACTACCAGAAAATGCAGAGAGAGGAAATGGGTGGAGAAGAGTGAGACACGTAGGAGTGGGAGTGAGAGATGGACAGAGAGGGAGTGGGTGGAGAAGAGTGAGACACGTAGGAGTGGGAGTGAGAGATGGAGAGAGAGAGTCTCACCTGCATTGTCATAAGATGGGCAGAGGGAAAAATAACAGACCTGTAGAGACTGTCAGACTGTCAGACAGAGGAGAGAGAGAAGGAGGGAGAGTGAAGGGGAAAGGGGGCGGGGTGCCAGGGAGTTGTGAATGCTACTGTCATTACACCCGGTTCCACCAGGGAAGGACAAGCACCTCCAACACACACAACTAGCCCAGTGTTCATGTGTGAGAGAGATAGACACCACTAGCCCAGTGTTCATGTGTGAGAGAGATAGACACCACTAGCCCAGTGTTCATGTGTAAGAGAGATAGGCACCACTAGCCCAGTGTTCATGTGTGAGAGAGATAGAGAGACACCACTAGCCCAGTGTTCATGTGAGAGAGATAGACACCACTAGCCCAGTGTTCATGTGTGAGAGAGATAGACACCACTAGCCCAGTGTGCATGTGTAAGAGAGATAGACCCACTAGCCCAGTGTTCATGTGAGAGAGATAGACACCACTAGCCCAGTGTTCATGTGAGAGAGATAGGCACCACTAGCCCAGTGTTCATGTGTGAGAGAGATAGAGAGACACCACTAGCCCAGTGTTCATGTGAGAGAGATAGACACCACTAGCCCAGTGTTCATGTGTGAGAGAGATAGACACAACTAGCCCAGTGTTCATGTGTAAGAGAGATAGACACCACTAGCCCAGTGTTCATGTGAGAGAGATAAACACCACTAGCCCAGAGTTCATGTGAGAGAGATAGACACCACTAGCCCAGTGTTCATGTGTGAGAGAGATAGAGAGACACCACTAGCCCAGTGTTCATGTGAGAGAGATAGACACTACTAGCCCAGTGTTCATGAGAGAGAGAGATATAGACACCACTAGCCCAGTGTTCATGTGTGTGAGAGAGAGAGAGAGAGAGAGAGAGAGAGAGAGAGAGAGAGAGAGAGAGAGAGAGAGACACCACTAGTCCAGTGGTCATGTGTGAGATAGCTTTACACCACTAGCCCAGTGTTCATGTGTGTGTGAGAGAGAGAGAGACACCACTAGCCCAGTGTTCATGTGAGAGAGAGATAGACAACCACTAGCCCAGTGTTCATGTGTGTGAGAGAGAGAGAGAGACCACTAGTCCAGTGTTCATGTGTGAGAGAGAAAGAGAGACACCACTAGCCCAGTGTTCATGTGTGAGAGAGAGAGAGAGAGAGAGAGAGAGAGAGAGAGAGAGAGATACCACTAGCCCAGTGTTCATGTGAGAGAGATAGACACCACTAGCCCAGTGTTCAAGTGAGAGAGAGATAGAGAGGCACCACTGGCCCAGTGTTCATGTGAGAGAGATAGACACCACTAGCCCAGTGTTCATGTGAGAGAGAGATAGACAACCACTAGCCCAGTGTTCATGTGAGAGAGATAGAGAGACACCACTAGCCCAGTGTTCATGTGTGAGAGAAATAGAGAGACACCACTAGCCCAGTGTTCATGTGAGAGAGATAGAGAGACACCACTAGCCCAGTGTTCATGTGTGAGAGAGAGAGAGACACCACTTGCCCAGTGTAAATTTGAGAGAGAGATAGAGAGACACCACTTGCCCAGTGTAAATTTGAGAGAGAGATAGAGAGACACCACTAGCCCAGTGTTCATGTGAGAGAGAAATGGAGAGACAGAGACAAAGCCATGGAAGGGGGCAAAGTGTGGGATGATGAGAGAGAGGAAAGGTAGGGCCAGACTGCAACTGCACACACAAGC
>NC_034182.2:8040643-8065643 GCF_002021735.2 Oncorhynchus kisutch
GTGTTGATATATATATATGTGTGTGTGTGTGTGTGTGTGTGTGTGTGTGTGTGTGTGTGTGTGTGTGTGTGTGTGTGTGTGTGTGTGTGTGTGTGTGTGTGCTTGTGTAGATATGTGTGTCCTCTAAGAGCTCAGCCACATAAGGGCCTAGGGGTTTGAGAGGTTGATTTAGTTGGGGAGGTTGAAGTATGGCACATCCAATCCTTCTGTTCAAGTGCTCTATTACTGCTCTCCAAGGAGCAGTTGGCTAGGTAAATAAACAACACAATGCTATCTATGCAATAGAACAGGGAATGACAGAAGGTGAGGGGGGATAGTAACCGTTTGCTATTAAAAACAATATGCTGGTCTGTTTATCTTTCTAATTGGGATAGGTAGACAGACACACAGACAGACAGACCGACGGACCGACACACAGACAGACAGACAGACAGTCGGCGAGAATAAAGTTGTGAGTGGCACAGGGTTCATTAGTTACGTGGAAGACTACGGGCCGAGTGAGCTACATGCTATCTGTCAGATATCCGTCACCAGTCAAGCGCACAATTACAAGTATTGATCCAGGGTGAATACGCACGGCAAGGCTAGACACAGGGAACTACCGCACATTCATCACCCCGCTCTGTGTACACAACACAACACTGAAACACGGCAGGCAAAGGCTTCATGTCTTTCCATTGGCTCAGAACCAATAGAACTACTACTGCTATTCCTGCTGACGCTACTACTAACGTACTATAACTAGTAATGATAATAGCAATAACTTTAGTGGTCTGCTGCCTTTCTTGATCTTGTTCAGCCAGGTCGCTCCATCTTTGTGGCTAATTATTTGACGGCAAATTGATCTCCCCACCTCTCAACCCAAGACTACAGTTTATATCTCCCAAACTGACTACGAACCTAACGGCACTTTGTTGCAGCGCTTCTACAGGAAACAATATTCATCCGGCGTGTACAATATGAACTGCACAGTCCAATGATATTTAATGGTGTGCACTTTTGTATCGTCAGCGTCTTAAAATAGTCTATAGGCATGGTACGCGCCGCGCATTTTCATAGGTATCTTAGCAACGGGCATTTTGTCAGTAAGGAGTAGGAAGCAGACTTGGTGGAAGAGGCTGTTCTCTTTGAAGCCAAGTTGTTCTCCAAGAAACTATTCGACTTTAAGTCAACTCTTACAGGTCTTAGCAAAAAACAGCTGCTACTCTGTAGGAAAAGGGCTCGCCCCTTTGCTATTGCAGTCATGACATGAACATTCACCCTTTAAACAAGTGTAACGCTGCAGGGCAGAATAGCTGAACGGCTGGATGAGGAACACACTGTAAGAGGAGATTGCTTGAGGAGAGGGTCCGCTGCATTTCTGAAATGACCTCCTGCAATATCCTTTTCATAAAGGAAAAGAGAGGGAGAGGGGACGGGGAGAGAAAAGGGAAATGGAGAGGGGACGGGGAGAGAAATGGGAAATGGAGAGGGGGACGGGGAGAGAAATGGGAAATGGAGAGGGGACGGGAGAGAAATGGGAAATGGAGAGGGGGACGGGGGAGAGAAATGGGAAATGGAGAGGGGGACGGGGAGAGAAATGGGAAATGGAGAGGGGGACGGGTAAATAGAGGAGGAGAGATTGAGAGGGTGACTAAGGGCGGCGAGGGACAATAGAGAGTGAGAGAGTGACTAAGGGCGGCACGGGACAATAGAGAGTGAGAGAGTGACTAAGGGCGGCACGGGACAATAGAGAGTGAGAGAAATATAGTGAGTGAGGGAGAGGGGAATAGAGAGAGAGAGAAATGGAGTGACAGAGAGAGGGAGAGCGAAAAAGAAGCCGGATCTGACATGTGGTGACGGATCATGATTGTGGGGGGGATTAGAGGAGGGGATAGAGGGATGGCAAGATGGAGGGATGGAAGGAGGATGAGTCTGAGAGGCAGATGGAGATGTAGCTCTCTCTCTCCCCAGGGAGAAACACAGCAGAGTTGAGATCTGAGAGAGACTGCCAATTCCAAAGGGTCTGGAGCCTCATGAAGACGGGTGTGAAAGAGGGACAGAGAGAAATAGGGATGAGTGGAAGAGGAGAGAGAGTGAGAGGGAGTAGAGTGAGAGAGGGAGGGGAGAGGAGAGAGAGTAGTGACAAGGACAATAAAAGAGAGAAGGAGATAGAGAGGAAGAAATAGAGAGAAAGAGAAAGAAGGATATAATGAAATGGCAAAAAGAAAAGTCTGACAGAATGGATGAGAAAACAGAGAGAGAAATTAATAGAGAGAAAGAATATTAGACAAAGGTGAGCGAGAAATTCTAGAGAGAGGAGAGAGCAGGCTTCCACTGGTGATTGGTGATTAAAGGGGAAATGTCATTAATTAGCAAACAGGCCAGCTGTGGCGCTCTTTAAAGCCCTGCGTCCTAGCATTAAATATAGATTAGAATGGTGAAACACACGCACACTCATGCAGGAGCGCACGTATGCACACACATGTATACACACGCGGGTGTGCACTCACACACACAAGAGTATGCATACACAGACATACCTGACACAGACACAGACATAAACAAATGTACGCACGCACACACGGGCATGCACACACACACACACACACACACACACACACACACACACACACACACACACACACACACACACACATACACACACACAGGGAGAAAATAAAACTGTTAGACAGATCTAATTACTGAAATGTATTTTGTCTAACCCTGGTGGAGACAGCCACGGGAGATGTATTTTTTTCTAAATGCCAGTCCTCCTGTCTCACCAGGAGTTTCAGCTCTGCAGAGAGAGGGAGGGAGATAGAGATGTGAAGAGAGAGGAGACAAAGTGAGAAAAGAGGGAGTGAAAGTGAGTATGAAACAACATACTAGAAAAAACAATTAGGGAGAGAGTGTGTTCTATCTGTGTTGCCTACTACCTTCTTAAACTGCATACTGTGTACTAGTCACAAGACATACTATTTAGAACATACTGTTTAGTAAAAACATGCAGCACGCAACTAATATCAACAACCGCTCTTGTTCCCTGCCATTTGTTGTCAGCTGTTGCCGAACACACCTGGGTGTGAAAAGACCATTCTCTTCTTCAATAGTGTGCAGCGAATTCTACTAGAAGAAAAGCTGAAATGAGTATGGCATCCTGGCAAACTTTGCATACTCAAAAAGCCTACTATTGGGGCAGGGCCAGTGACACAAGGCAGAGAGCGAAAGCCAGTGAGAGACAGGAACACAGCGAGACAGAAACCTAGCGCAATACAGAGAAATAAGAGCTCGGTCTCTCTCTTTCAGCCTCCCGACCCAACCGTCTCCACCACCACCACACGCCACCAGGAAATCTACCTGACAGTTGCCATGGTGACGCTGGTGCAGGCGGAAGGCTGTCTTAATTGGAGGGCTTTCGCCCTGGCCCCCCCTTCTCCTCTCTTTTCCTCTCCTCTCTCCTCCTCTCCTCTCTCCTCCTCTCCTCTCTTTTCCTCTCCTCTCTCCTCCTCATCCCAGCGCAAGTCTTATTCCTAAAGACATTATTCCATTTCTCTATAGACTCCTGAAGACAGGTTCACTATTCACATTGTTGTTGTTCTTTTAGGGGCGCAGGGATGAGATGACTGGACCAGGAGAGGATTGAGAAGAGGACCAAGAGGAGAGAGGGAGGAATGGGGGTGAGTGTTTAAGGAGGGTGGGAGGGGAGGGCTGTATTTGTATGTGTGTGGGGTGGGTGTATGTGCACGTGTGCGCATGCGTGTGTTAGTACGTACGCAGGTGCAAATATGCTTCCTTGTTTGCGTGTGTCTAGAAGTCCGTTCATTTCTTTGCGTAACCTACTAATAAATTCCCTTTACCCTCCTGTCTCCTTGCGCTTCCTGTAGTTGAGAGGGAAGAAAAAGTAGCTCAAAAATAATCTGCAAAACTTTCCTCCTTTGACTCTCACATCTCTCTGTTCAATAAAATTAACGATGATTTTTAACACTTCTCAGAAGTCATCTGATGTGGCAAAAATCCCTGTGAGCAAAACAACAGTCTGAAAATAGCCTGCTATTTGCATGAGTGTTAATAGTACTCTGTGTGTGCTTGAACAGAGTCTAGGGGTATTTGTTTATGATATTATTAGATTATCTTTGATATGAGTGCGGGTCTGATGGTTTGATAAGCTGAATTAGCATGCTGGCTGTTATGATCCTGTGTGTGTTTACAGAAGAGGGTGTGTGTGTTTGTTTTTGTGTTTATTTCACTCCTGGACTGAAGTGGGACGGACATTGTGTGTATGTGTGTGTGTGTGTGTGTGTGTGTGTGTTTGGGTGTGTCACTGGTCGGAGCTGTCAGTTTGATGAGAGTTCATGAGTGACATTCAGAATGTCCTCCCAAATAACTATCAGAACCATGGAATGAGACACACACACACACACACACACACACACACACACACACACACACACACACACACACACACACACACACACACACACACACACACACACACACACACACACACACACACACACACACACACACACACACACACACACACACACACACACTCACTCAGATTCTCAGGTGGACCTCTGAAGTCATTTGTGATCAGACAGACAGCAACACAGGGCATTTGAGGCAATGCCAAAATCAAAGACTAACATAAGTGATACATTCTCTGCAGGCCATGTGTGTCTGGAGTTTGTAATATTTCTAAGGGAGTCAAATATTGTATATGAGGACATTATTTTATATGTCTAGTGGTTTATGTTCATATATATAGTGAGTTACCATTGTATAGGGGTGTGTCTCTGTGTTTGCTTAAGAGTGTGTGACACTGTGTGTGTGCATGTGTGTGTGTAAGTGTGCGTGTGTGTGTGTGTGTGTACTGGCTATTCCTCCCAGACCAACAGCCCCAGTCTGATCCAGGAGTCTTTTGTCTCTTTTCAAGGTTTACAACACTCTGTCACTGCTCTATCGATCCCCCCCCCCCCCCCCCCCCCGGCACAGTAAAGCAGATGGGATGCTGAGAGTCCGTGTGTGTGATGTAATTCAGAGTTATTCCGTCCCTTACAGGTTCATCATGACATCACGATGCACAGTGCACCAGACAGTACTACCGCAAGCAATGACACTGACACTCCCTCTGAACGCAAACATACCCTGTTGACTGTACAACATATACACTGTCATACATACTAGTGGAGAAAACACAATGAATTACTTAATCAGAGGAGGTAAAGTGAAGGAGAAGAGGAAAGATATACTAAAGCCATGTTAAACAAAGAACAGACAACAGAGAAACTCAACCCCACAGACAGCAGCTGTCCTGGCCTGCGCATGCACACACACACACACCCCCCAACCCCCCTCCCCCCACACACCTTATCCCCCTCCCTCCTACAGCCAAACCCTGCAGATCGACTTTTTCCCCAGACACTTTCCCTAATCCGGCTGATTTGATAAGGAATCTCATTTCTGCTGCGAGGCCACACTGAAAGCATTCCGACAGGTCTGACTCCACTTCACACACCAGTGTCAATGCTATCTCCCATCGCTCAGGGCAACCAGACAGGAAATAAAGCATTGCTGGGGCTGGTGCCACGGTAGCCGTGGTCTTTGCAAAGGCATATCTTGGGGGGCCTTCATGTGAAGTGATCTGCGGGGCCAAGCCGATCGATTCTTATCGACACAGGTGGTAATTACATTTCATGTAATGAGCTTTCACCGCTAATCCACCTGGCCCTGGAGGGATAGAAAGAAGGGGGGATAGAAAGAAGGGGGATAGAAAGAAGGGGGATAGAAAGAAGGGGGGAAAGAAAGAAGGGGGGATAGAAAGAAGGGGGGATAGAAAGAAGGGGGGATAGAAAGAAGGGGGATAGAAAGAAGGGGGGATAGAAAGAAGGGGGGATAGAAAGAAGGGAGATAGAAAGAAGGGGGATAGAAAGAAGGGGGGATAGAAAGAAGGGGGATAGAAAGAAGGGGGGATAGAAAGAAGGGGGATAGAAAGAAGGGAGATAGAAAGAAGGGGGGATAGAAAGAAGGGGGATAGAAAGAAGGGGGATAGAAAGAAGGGAGATAGAAAGAAGGGAGATAGAAAGAAGGGGGATAGAAAGAAGGGGGATAGAAAGAAAAGGAGAGAAAGAAGGAGGATAGAAATAAGGGGGAAAGAAAGAAGGGGGGATAGAAAGAAGGGGGATAGAAAGAAGGGGGATAGAAAGAAAAGGAGAGAAAGAAGGGGGATAGAAATAAGGGGGATAGAAAGAAGGGGGGATAGAAAGAAGGGGGATAGAAAGAAAAGGAGAGAAAGAAGGGGGGATAGAAATAAGGGGGATAGAAAGAAGGGGGGATAGAAAGAAGGGGGATAGAAAGAAAAGGAGAGAAAGAAGGGGGGATAGAAAGAAGGGGGATAGAAAGAAGGGGGATAGAAAGAAGGGGGGATAGAAAGAAGGGGGATAGAAAGAGAAGGGGGGATAGAAAGAAGGGGGATAGAAAGAAGGGGGATAGAAAGAAAAGGAGAGAAAGAAGGGGGATAGAAAGAAGGGGGGATAGAAAGAAGGGGGATAGAAAGAAGGGGGATAGAAAGAAGGGGGGATAGAAATAAGGGGGATAGAAATAAGGGGGGATAGAAAGAAGGGGGATAGAAATAAGGGGGATAGAAAGAAAAGGAGAGAAAGAAGGGGGATAGAAAGAAGGGGGGATAGAAAGAAGGGGGATAGAAAGAAAAGAAAAGAGAGAGAGGGAGCGAAAGAGAGAGAGTGCGAGAGAGACAGCGAGAGTGAGAGAAATGGAGAGAACGAGAGAGAGAAATTGACAGTATGGAGGGAGGGAGGGTGAGGTGGACAGTGAAAGACAGGGACAGAGGATAGCTGTATAGTAGAAAAGGGTAGAAGGTAAGAAAGAGAAAGAAAGACAAAGGTGGTGTCATTCTGGCAGAGAGAGAGAGAGAAGCAGAAGGACTGAGATGCTTGTCTTCCTCTCGGAATGTAATTCGTTCCCACGGGAACGGCATAGCTGCCTAGCCATTGCTACCTGACAGCTCTTCACGCTCCTCTCTGCCTCAGCCCCAAAAATACTCCCGCTACCGTTCACACACACTCTGTCTCACACACACGTCACTCCCTTCCAAATCCCGTAAAGCCCCCAGTCCAAAGCCCTTGTCTGTAACCTACGGCAACACGCTCAGTGACCAGAGCAGGTGGGCAGACCATAATGACATGGTCCTCAAACTAGCTAGAGTCAGGCTTTATGGTCATTCACCATTTTATTTGACAGTTAGTCAGTGTTCTATAGTGGAATTCTACAGGTTTGTGAAACGTCTTTAGTCCATAGTGGTGTCACCCATTAGAAGGCTGGGGGTTAAGGTCAATGTGATGGCTCCGGACGGTTTAACACAACCGCACTTAACCCTGAACCAAGACGCAGCCATTCATTTACTGAAACTGAATTACATGCAAATCCCCCCCCCCCTTTTCCTCTCCTCTTCCCCTCTGCCTCTCCCATTCCTCCTCTCATCCTCTGATTTCTGCATTTTCCCTGCCCTGAGGAGTGTCAAAATGTTAATTTCCTTTAAATTACTTGCCATTACAGTTCAGATAAGACCGCTATGAAAGAAAATAGTTTTCCTCCTGAAGTACAGAGAGAGAGAGAGAGAGAGAGAGAGAGAGAGTGAGAGAGAGAGAGAGAAAGTGAGAGAGAGAGAGAAAGTGAGAGAGAGAGAGAGAGAGAGAGAGAGAGAGAGAGAGAAAGTGAGAGAGAGAGAGAAAGTGAGAGAGAGAGAGAGAGAGAGAGAGAGAGATAGAGAGAGAGAGAGAGAGAGAGAGAGAGAAAGTGTGAGAGAGAGAGAAAGTGAGAGAGAGAGAGAGAGAGAGAGAGAGAGAGAGAGAGAGAGAGAGAAAGTGAGAGAGAGAGAGAGAAACAGAGCTGGAAGTGAAAGCTTATTTTCTCTCAGACTCCTCCAGCTAAACCTTTCTTCTTCTCAGAGTGCATAGTCTCCTCTTGGTGTAGAAGACTCTTTCTACTGGCTAATGGAGCTGAGCAGAAAGGCCAACATCTCCAGCATTTATCCTCTAATTAGCACATAACGGCCGTCTTTTAAAGAACAGAACTAACCCCAAATGTCTGTTTCTTTGAGATCGACTGACTAGTAACTGACTGAAGCTTTGAGTCTGTGTGTGTGTGTGTGCATGCGTGCGTGCATGTGAGTGTGTGTGTGTGTGCGTGCGTGTGTGTGTGTATGTTAGACAGGTGAATGTGGATGGTGAAGACTGGTTAGTGGTCTATAGCGATGCATTTGTGTGAGAGTGGGTGGGATGTGTTCTGTGTGTGTGTGTATGTGTGTGTGTGGTGTCATTATATGTGTGTGAGGGACGTGTGTGTGGGACTTACCTGTCATCTCACCTAAGCTGTATTTTCATTGGCTGTGTGGCTCGGGTGGGCGGTGGCTGGCGGTGCGTGTGACAAAGGGACGTCACTGGAGATTGATGGGTGCAGCGTGGGCGTCGTCTATCGCCTCACCAAGGGACACGGCGTCCAATCAACTGTGAGAACAGAAAGCGGGGGCGATTAATTACAAATGTTCCTGTCTGAAACATATCGTTTCTAGTGTGTGTGATGGAGAGAGGGAGTGAGGGAGGAACAGAGGAGGGAGAGATACAGAGAGAGAGATGGGGGTGAGAGATAAAGTCAGACAGAGGCCATGTATTTCATGTTACTTTACAATTTACTTTGTGTGGAAAGTAAACCCTTACATTTTACTAGCTGCAGTGCATTTGGAAACTATTCAGACCCCTTGACTTTTTCCATATTTTGTTACGTTACAGCCTTACTCTAAAATATATTAAATTGTTACATTGGATCTTTTTTTAATATCCTCATCAAACTACACACAATACCCCATAAAAACAAAGCAAAACTGTTTTCATCACGACACGAGGCGAGACCCAGATGCAGACACAGGAGGCAGATGGTTTGAGTTCCGGTATTGATTACAATCAAAGGGATAGACAAAAGGCAGGTCGGGGACAGGCGAGCGTTCATATCCAGGGCAGAGTCCAAAACGGTACATGGCGGCAGGCAGACAGGCATGCTTGAGGTCGGGGACAGGCAGAGTGCTGAGGCAGGTTGGATCAGTCAGGACAGGAAAGGGTCAAAACCAGCAGGATGAGAAAAAGAGAGACTGGGAAAAACAGGACCTGAGAGAAAAACACTGGTTGACTTGGCAAACAAGACAAACTGGCACAGACAGACAGGGAACACAGGTATAAATACCCAGGGGATAAGTGGGGAAGATGAGCAACACCTGGAGGGGGGTGGAGACAAGCACAAGGACAGGTAAACAAGATTAGGGTGTGATTTTTTATATTTTTTATTGTAGTTTCGCGCTTTGTCATTATGGGGTATTGTGATGTCATTATGGGGTATTGTGATGTCATTATGGGGTATTGTGATGTCATTATGGGGTATTGTGTGTAGATTGCTGAGGATATTTTTTTTTTTAAACAATAAAAAAATAAAAATATTAGAATAAGGCTGTAACGTAACAAAATGTGGAAAAGGTCAAGGGGTCTGAATCCAAATGCACTGTATATTACTTTGAGTTACTTTCATGAAAGAAAATCTCAATCTCACCCGTTTGTTTGACTGTCAGAGTGAGCAAGGCGAGCCGCTCATGCCCTACCAAAGATAGGCTACTTACTAACTCAGGTTTGATCACGAGTTTCTCCTTTCATCTGTGGCGCTGCTTTCCTGTGCTAGACTACAAATGCTATGCTATATATGGGATGCTTCATTAGCCATGTACAGTATACTGTAAGCCACAGATCTGTACAGATGTTCTATATTAAACAGTAGCTAAAGCGTTTGTGGTGAGTCAAAAGAGTTAGTGCAAAAAGGGTCCATACAGATAGTTAAATAGTTAACCAATAGCTACCCAGACTAACTATAGTATTTAGCAGTCTTATGGCTTGAAGACTGAACACACACTCACATAATTAGCGAAGGGAAAAAGCAGACGAGCCAGCTGCACTATGATTCACATTTTGTGGGGGGGGAAACAGTAACGCTTCCAATTTCGTTTAAATGTTTTAGCATTTAAATGTTCACACCCCAAACGCGAATCCATAGATATGTATAGAGGGCACACATGCAACTAGATGGGGAAGCCCTCTATGGGATTTGCTATCACAGAAGCGATCAATGTTGAAGATCAGAGGTGCGCCCGTTATACATTTCTATGGACAGCAGTTGTCATGACATTTCTCCAAACAGCCTATGGGACATGGAAACACACGACCAGTAGAGATTGATTCTGAAAGTAACACACGCGTTGTTAGACAAAGTAACTGTAATTATATTACCCAATTTGAAAAAGTAACACATTACTTTACCATGTTACTCATAAAAGTAATCTGATCACGTAATGCAACCCCAACACTGCTCATAAATAAAATGCCTCATTGCATAATACGATATAGACAATGTCATGTTTAATGTAACTAAATATACAGTCTACCATTACAGTGAATGTTCCTACTACTCATGGGTTCGCTGGTAATTAACTGAAAATGTGATCAAAAACATTTTGCTTTATTTGCCATGAGAGTACCGTGTTCCCTCCCTCCTGCCCAATTCTCTATGGGGCTCATGTAGACCGATCCATCACAGTAGTGGGGCCTCTGTGGACGCCTGTAATCTGCAGTGTGTGTGTGTGTGTGTGTGTATCATCATTTTAATTAGCTCGTTTTACAGTAGAATTTTAAACCCTGGTGGGATTATTCCTTTTATCTTACTGTAGCTAGGCTGAAGTGTGTGTGTGTGTGTGTGTGTGTGTGTGTGTGTGTGTGTGTGTGTGTGTGTATCATCATTTTAATTAGCTCGTTTTACAGTAGAATTTTAAACCCTGGTGGGATTACTCCTTTTATCTTACTGTAGCTAGGCTGAAGTGTGTGTGTGTGTGTGTGTGTGTGTGTGTGTGTGTGTGTGTGTGTGTGTTACTCAGGTCTCGACACTAAACGTGGAGTTCAGCGATAACAAGCCTTTCTCTCCACATGCAGCTGTATATCAGGTGTTTATTAATGGACTTTTCTCTTCTTCTTCAAAGGCTCCACAGAGATCAGTCTTCTGCCCTGTTTACCTCACTACCGTGACTCGTTTCAGGAAACTAGGCGTATGTCACACGTCACTACTTCACAGGAGCAGCATTTGAATGTGAACATCATTTTGGGGGGCAGAAATGCTGTCTGGAACATGTGAACTTCCATGTGCCTTAATAACAAACTTGCATTCCATCCATAAATTGTTACATTACGAGCCGAGTTGGTTTAGCCATGGAAAAAGTGATTGGCTGAGATAATGGATGGGCTGAACATACCAGGAGATGAGTTTGGATTGGTCTGCCATGTAGCATGCTTCTGTCTATAACGTGAGCAGTTTGTGTTGACAGTCCTTTGCTACTGTTACATTTTTTGAAAGATATAAGCCAGCTAACAATGAACCTAGTTTGTTGGCTTTAGCTACCTGCAGATTCATACTACAGCTATGACAATGTTTGTAATGGTAGTAGTATGAGTTGGGAATATGCCTGTTCATTGTTTAGCTAGCTAGGTACTTAGCTACATGTCTAAACAAAAGACTCCACTTCGGACAGATTATTACTTTCATGAACATGTGTACATGTCTAGACAATAGTGACTCAACCACTTAGCTAGATGTGGCTGAGGGGTGGTTATAGCATTTTCTTCACATGACCCATCAATTTAGACAATAATGATAACATATTTATAAAGTATTTCATCTGGACACTTTCTGTTGTTGATATTGCTTCTATGTAAGTGATGAATAAACGTAGATTTTATTTGATATAGCGCGTGTTTACCACGTGGCCTCGCATGTGAATCCTTAAAGAGATGGGTGAGGCTAAGGCTTAAGAGGGTGTCAACGATGCTGAATGGGTGTGGACAAAGAAGAGCTCTCCAGTAGGTGTAGCAAAACATTCAACAGCCATTTTCTCAAAAGTGGGGTTTCTCAAAAGTGTATCACCTTTCAAGGCTGAATTTCTTCCCCATTGTTCCTCAACTGTAGTGTATGATATACCATTTTCTAGCTCTGAGTCTCTACTTTTATCCAATGTAAGAAACACAATTTCTAATTTTTGCTACATAAGACTGAATCAAGGAGGTCGGTCACATATCGTGTATCTGTGTGTGTGTGTGCGTGTGGTTGTGTGTGTGTGTGAGAGAGAGAGAGAGAGAGAGAGAGAGAACAAAAGAAGAGACAAACATCCGGAAAATGAGCACGTTAAAGTACTGTAGATCCACTTCAATATAAGACTCTACAGAATCCGCACAGTAACTAATGTATCCGTTACATCACAAACTACATGATCCTGTATGACTTGGAGAACATTTATCCGTTTGCGTGTGTGTTCCACATTCACGTGCTCACGCTGTCAAGCATCCGTGTACGAGTGTGTGAGCATGCACTTCTCAGTGTGTGTAGGCGCTGTAGAATGGACTGGAAATAGCCATGTTAACCTAGCCCTGACACACGCCCACACTCACACTAACCAGCCTTCATTACCACACTGGCACACAGCATCGGTCAGAGAGGACGGCAGACATACTCATTAAAACACAGAAAATAGAATGCATGCCAACATAAATTCATCATAAATTATTTTAAACTGTACACACAGAAAATGAAGACAGACACCCGTACACATACAGGAGGCACAACCACACGCGCGCGCACACACTGCCATACACACGCACGTCCCTGCTAGCATGCTGAAGACGAGTGATCGCATCAATAAGAGGACGTGGTCAAGGGCCAGCCAATAACCTTGGTTAATCTAATCTCCCAAACTAATAAAACCATCAACACAAACACCTTACAGTATGTAACATAGACCATTATACATATCCACTGGTCTACAGCCTGCTGCTCCTACTGACCAGTCAATACACGTATTACCTACACGTTACTCTATTATGTATGTAGCAGGCTGAGCTGTCTCAGGACAACACCGAGCCTGTAAACAGTAGGTGAAAACAATCTCACATGATGACACCCTTAACCCCCCCCCCACACACACACACAAACCTCACACCTTTAACATTGAACGGCATGAGACAGAGTAACACCATGCAGACGAGGATCTTGTGTCTGTTGTACACGTGCCGTTAGTTCCGTCATTGTCCGCTGTGTTCCGCTGTGTTCCGCTGTGTTCCACTGTGTTCCACTGTATTTTCCACGGTGTCTTTTTCTCTGCAGTGATTTCACCTAAATAATGGCCTAGTAGGTCTTTGTTTCCTGTGTCTACAGCCAGTAACAAGAGTCTGGGGTATCATACAGCAGATAAAAACATGCTCAGTCTGTTAGTTTGGAGCAAATGACTAATCAATATAGCCTTTAGTTATGTCTGACTTTAACATCCCTCCATTGATCTGATTACAGAACAAGTAGTGGACAATTTCTCCATCCCTCCCTGTACGTACAATAACACAGCTCTGCTGATGTGTGTAGAAAATACAGGCCTGAAATCCAGTGCACAATTCATCCCACATACTGTAGACACTTTCAGTAATGCTGTTCTACTCAATCACATTGCTTACACCTATCCTCAGATCTAAAATGACCCACAATAAGTATATATGGGTCTTTCTATAAATAACGGGGACAATGTGTGACATTGGGGTAAACATAAAATACATTTTTTAAACAAAAATACAAATGATTTTTCAACATTTCCACGTAAAGGGCTACTTAGAGGAATACTGTACATGCAAAATGGTCCATAACTCCACCCTATACGACAACATAGACAGACATTGGAAAGTGAAATTCAAGGAATTTCAGGGACTTTTTCAACCACTGAATTTGAATTTTCAAGGACCTCAATGTTATACAATTGTATAATTTATATAACTGTACACATATAGGGCCCAATATAGAACCTCCCCTCGCCATAAAAAGCACGCAAATAGTGTTTTAAAAAAGTAGGCCATTATCAGTAAGAATAATATATATTTTAGGCCTTGCCAATGCATTTCTATTCAAATTATTACTGCGTTTTAAAATATGGGAATATAATGTGGACTTGCCTGATAAAATAAATTGGATGCATGGAGATTTTTCTGAAGCCGATGTGGCCAACGCAGGCACACATAATAAAGCCATGAATAGCAGTAGCATTAAACTCACCATTTGAATCTCACCATGGCTGTTTTTTAAAATAAAAACCAGGTTCCTTTTGTAATGGAAGGCTTTGTATAGAAAGCCAAGTTGAAGCCAGCATTAGATGTTGTCGTCCTCATCATAACCGCACGTGGTGTAACCGCCCCTTGTATTGTTTAAAAATGTAGGTACAACATGGAAACCCAAATATATTTGTCACCGTAACGATGTGTGCTGAGAGTCGGGAAGCAAGTTCAGGGAGTGAGCGTTTTAATAAATAAACGTTACGTAATACAAAAAGAAGAAGCGGCGAACAACGAACAGACATGACACAGAAGCAGAAACAATGACGCCTGGGGAACCAAAGGGAGTGACATACAGTTGAAGTCAGAAGTTCACCAAGGTTGGAGTCTTTAATTAAAACTCATTTTTCAACCACTCCACACATTTCTTGTTAACAAACTATAGTTTTGGTAAGTCGGTTAGGACATCTACTTTGTGCATGACACAAGTCATTTTTACAACATTTGTTTACAGACAGATTATTTCACTTATAATTCACTGTATCACAATTCTAGTGGGGCAGAAGTTTACATACACTAAGTTGACTGTGCCCTTAAAAAGCTTGGAAAATTCCAGAAAACGATGTCAGGGCTTTAGAAGCTTCTGGCTAATTGACAACATTTGAGTCAATTGGAGGTGTACATGTGGATATATTTCAAGGCCTACCTTGAAAACCCAGTGCCTCTTGGCTTGACATCATGGGAAAATCAAAAGAAATCAGCCAAGACCTCAGAAGAAAAATGTAGACCTCCACAAGTCTGGTTCATCCTTGGGAGCAATTTCCAAACACCTGAAGGTACCACGTTCATCTGTACAAACAATAGTAAGCAAGTACAAACACCATGGGACCACGCAGCCGTCATACCGCTCAGGAAGGAGACGAGTTCTGTCTCCTAGAGATGAACATAATTTGGTGTGAAAAGTGCACGTCAATCCCAGAACAGCAAAGTACCTTGTGAAGATGCTGGAGGAAACAGGTACAAAAGTATCTATACCCACAGTAAAACAAGTCCTATATCGACATAACCTGAAAGGCCACTCAGCAAGGAAGAAGCCACTGCTACAAAACCTCCATAAATATGGGGACAAAGATCATACTTTTTGGAGAAATGTCCTCTGATCTGATGAAACAAAAATAGAACTGTTTGGCCATAATGACCATCGTTATGTTTGGAGGAAAAAGGGGGATGCGTGGATGCACGGGTGTCACACAGCCTGGAGTGGTGGGTGCGGAGTCAAGTGCAGAGAGCAGAGGATAATGGGTGGAAACCAGACTTTATTGTGGCATCCAACACAAACGCCTAAAACAACAGGCAAATATCAAAAAAAGTGTCCAACCCAAAACAGGGCACAAACAGACAGGGAACACTACACGCAACAACCTCAACTAACAGAAAACAAGCCCGCACAAAAACAGGCTGGCCTAACAGGCTTAAATGGTCCTTAATCAAAACTAAAACAAGAGACAGGTGCAACCAATAAGACATAACAAACAGAAAAGGAAAAGGGGATCGGTGGCGGCTAGTAGACAGGCGACGACGACCTCCGAACGCCGCTCGAACAGGCAGGGGAGCCACCTTCGGTGGGAGTCGTGACAACGGGGGTGGAAGCATCATGTTGTGGGGGTGCTTTGCTGCAGGAGGGACTGGTGCACTTCACAAAATAGATGTCATCATGAGGGGGGAAAATTATGTGGATATATCGAAGCAACATCTCAAGACATCAGTCAGGAAGTTAAAGCTGTGTCGCAAATGGATCTTCCAAATGGACAATGACCCCAAGCATACTTCCAAAGTTGTGGCAAAATGGTTTAAAGACAACAAAGTCAAGGTATTGGAGTGGCCATCACAAAGCCCTGACCTCAATCCTATAGAACATTTATGAGCAGAACTGAAAAAGTGTGTGCGAGCAAGGAGGCCTACAAAGCTGACTACGTTACACCAGCTCTGTCAGGAGGAATGGGCCAAAATTCACCCAATTTATTGTGGGAAGCTTGTGGAAGGCAACCCGAAACATTTGACCCAAGTTAAACAATTTAAAGGCAATGCGATCAAATACTAATTGAGTGTATGTAAACTTCTGACCCACTGGGAATGTAATGAAATAAAGAAAAGCTGAAATAAATCACTCTCAACTATTATTCTGACATTTCACATTCTTAAAATAAAGTGGTGATCCTAACTGACAGGGAATTTTTGATAGGATCAAATGTCAGGAATTGTGAACAACGGAGTTTAAATGTATTTGGCTAAGGTGTATGTAAACTTCCGACTTCAACTGTATATAGGGAAGGTAATCAGGGATGTGATGGAGTCCAGGTGAGTCTGATGACGAGCTAGTGCGCATAGCGATGGTGACAGGTGTGCGCCATAATGAGCAGCCTGGTGACCTAGAGGCCAGAGAGGGACTGTCATGATATTTCATTACCATATCGTGAATAAGCCCACTAGGCTATATAATTTGATGTCATTGTATCCAAAATAATTCATAGGAATAGCATTGGGTGTTGCGCAATAGTATATCCTACACAATTGCGCACAGTAGACTCCGTGTCCAATCCGGGCCACAAAAACATGAACTCATTACCTTGATGCTTTCTGTGTTGAATCTTACAAGACTTACAAGACTGCTGGAAATCAAGCAGACAACAACAAATGATCAACATCAATTTGCTAGAGATATTAGATCCAATGTGGATCCAGGCACAATGGTCTTCACCGGTGTAAGGAATGAGAATCCAAAATATCCTGGACATTTCTCACTAACACCTTCTTTCCAGCACTTGACTTTGAAGACGTGGCGGGACACACTCAGAATACGATGTATCACACGCTTCAACGGGCCTGCTACCGTAAGAGGTAGCAAACATTACTGCACAACCCAGGTGAGGAAAAACACTACAGACACTACAAAAACTGGGAACGATCCAATGTGAGCCAGACAGACAGGAAAAAGTGGTTGAAAAACTTCATCAAAGTTGTAAAGTAGGATTCAGATGGTAGAGCACACAGACTCATCAAAAACACATCTGGGAAGTGGCCATTTTTAAATATTCTGGAACTTTTTTTGTTGTTGCATGGAAAGGCAACAGAACATTCTGAAAACTCCTTCCTGGATCAGATGATAATGTTTGAAAACATCAAGGCGTAATTAAACAGCACCCAACAAGTATTATGATAAATTATTGAAGAGCCACATTAATGACAGTATCGATTTAGGTTCTAAGTATCAAGGTAAGGTAACTTTAGAAGCATTTGATTTAGCAATCACATACATTTCCGGGTGATTTGCGTGCCAATGAAAACCCGTAACATAAGGAGACACGAAATGTTATGTAGTTACACTGCATTTCTGAGATCTCCACACAAAGAACTGTCAGACAGCTCGATCCAGGATAACAGTTCAATGTCTATTTCATTTGATTTAACTGTCACTCCTGCTCCCCTCTGGCATTCGCCGTCGCCGGTCTACTAACCACAGGTCCTGGCAACCCATCTTTATGCACACCTGGCAGCCCTCATTACACACACCTGCGTCTCATCATCAGTCCCTCCCTTGATTACTCACCCTTTATATAGTACAGTTAGTTGTCATCAGGGAGTATTGTTTGTGGTTCCATAACAGATGCTGCTCTTGTTTGCTATCGGTCCATGTTCATTATTTTTAAACTCACAACTGCACTTGTTTCCTGCCTCCCTGTGCCTACGTCACATTAACTGATGAATGCTTAACTTATGATATAACGTCAACTGACACTGCCATAAATGCAAGGACAGAGAAGTTATGTTTCATGTCACACGATTTTTGGACAAATCCGACAAGACAGCAAATATAACCATAGGTTTTAAATCAACTTGTGAATTTGATTGAGTATAGATACAGTACGTTCCCCTATTATATCTTAATGAAATGACATGAAAAAAAAACATTATTATCAATGACTTGTCAACAGCTGTAACAGGTTTTCCAGTGTAGTTTATAGAAAGACCATATACAGTGTACCGTAGCTGTACAGGAGCAGACATTAGGTTCCCAGGTATATTCACAGTACCAGCCAGTCAGACACAGTCTCCATCCTGATACAGGACACACAGCACATCATGCCTGTCCACAGCTAAAATACCACTCTGGCTTTATCAATAAGTGGCCATCTAATCATCCCCCAGTTCAATTTGAACTGAATATAGCCCTGCCCACCCACCGCAAAAACAGCTTAGCACTGGGCAGCCAGGCGAAAAATGGCTGCCACCACACCCATCACCTAGGAATGAGATGAGCTAGCAACCAATATTTTGTCTGTTTTCAGGGATGGAGTGGGGGTCGATGAGATTGTTGTTGAATATGATCCCCTCTATTATTGACTGGGTAGGATAGACATTGAGAGATGGGACCAACCCAAGCAATAGGAGAAATACACATTTCTCCAAGATATTTTCAGTATCTGTGGATATAAAATCAAATCAAAATCAAATCAAATTATATTTGTCACATGCGCCGAATACGACAGGTGTAGACCTGCTTACTTACAAGCCCCTAAACAACAATGCAGATAAAAAATATATAGATAAGAAAATGTCTCCATGTGTTCCTTGAAATGTAACAAAAATATTTCCTCAGATTGATGTGACTCTTAGAGTGGGCAAGTCATTAGAGTGACTCTTAGAGTGGGCAAGGCATTAGAGTGACTCTTAGAGTGGGCAAGTCATTAGAGTGACTCTTAGAGTGGGCAAGTCATTAGAGTGACTCTTAGAGTGGGCAAGTCATTAGAGTGACTCTTAGAGTGGGCAAGTCATTAGAGTGACTCTTAGAGTGGGCAAGTCATTAGAGTGACTCTTAGAGTGGGCAAGTCATTAGAGTGACTCTTAGAGTGGGCAAGTCATTAGAGTGACTCTTAGAGTGGGCAAGTCATTAGAGTGACTCTTAGAGTGGGCAAGTCATTAGAGTGACTCTTAGAGTGGGCAAGTCATTAGAGTGACTCTTAGAGTGGGCAAGTCATTAGAGTGACTCTTAGAGTGGGCAAGTCATTAGAGTGACTCTTAGAGTGGGCAAGTCATTAGAGTGACTCTTAGAGTGGGCAAGTCATTAGAGTGACTCTTAGAGTGGGCAAGTCATTAGAGTAACTCTTAGAGTGGGCAAGTCATTAGAGTGACTCTTAGAGTGGGCAAGTCATTAGAGTGACTCTTAGAGTGGGCAAGTCATTAGAGTGACTCTTAGAGTGGGCAAGTCATTAGAGTGACTCTTAGAGTGGGCAAGTCATTAGAGTGACTCTTAGAGTGGGCAAGCCATTAGAGTGACTCTTAGAGTGGGCAAGTCATTAGAGTGACTCTTAGAGTGGGCAAGCCATTAGAGTGCCTCTTAGAGTGGGCAAGCCATTAGAGTGCCTCTTAGAGTGGGCAAGTCATTAGAGTGACTCTTAGAGTGGGCAAGCCATTAGAGTGCCTCTTAGAGTGGGCAAGCCATTAGAGTGACTCTCAGAGTGGGCAAGTCATTAGAGTGACTCTTAGAGTGGGCAAGCCATTAGAGTGACTCTTAGAGTGGGCAAGTCATTAGAGTGACTCTTAGAGTGTGCAAGTCATTAGAGTGACTCTTAGAGTGGGCAAGTCATTAGAGTGACTCTTAGAGTGGGCAAGCCATTAGAGTGACTCTTAGAGTGGGCAAGTCATTAGAGTGACTCTTAGAGTGGGCAAGTCATTAGAGTGACTCTTAGAGTGGGCAAGCCATTAGAGTGACTCTTAGAGTGGGCAAGCCATTAGAGTGAGTCTTAGAGTGGGCAAGCCATTAGAGTGACTCTTAGAGTGGGCAAGTCATTAGAGTGACTCTTAGAGTGGGCAAGCCATTAGAGTGACTCTTAGAGTGGGCAAGTCATTAGAGTGACTCTTAGAGTGGGCAAGCCATTAGAGTGCCTCTTAGAGTGGGCAAGCCATTAGAGTGCCTCTTAGAGTGGGCAAGTCATTAGAGTGACTCTTAGAGTGGGCAAGCCATTAGAGTGCCTCTTAGAGTGGGCAAGCCATTAGAGTGACTCTCAGAGTGGGCAAGTCATTAGAGTGACTCTTAGAGTGGGCAAGCCATTAGAGTGACTCTTAGAGTGGGCAAGTCATTAGAGTGACTCTTAGAGTGGGCAAGTCATTAGAGTGACTCTTAGAGTGGGCAAGCCATTAGAGTGACTCTTAGAGTGGGCAAGTCATTAGAGTGACTCTTAGAGTGGGCAAGCCATTAGAGTGACTCTTAGAGTGGGCAAGCCATTAGAGTGACTCTTAGAGTGTGCAAGTCATTAGAGTGACTCTTAGAGTGGGCAAGTCATTAGAGTGACTCTTAGAGTGGGCAAGTCATTAGAGTGACTCTTAGAGTGGGCAAGCCATTAGAGTGACTCTTAGAGTGGGCAAGTCATTAGAGTGACTCTTAGAGTGGGCAAGCCATTAGAGTGACTCTTAGAGTGGGCAAGCCATTTTAGGAATTAGAAAGACAATGAATGATGCAATATTTTCACACTAGAGGGAGATTATTGCGCTTCAAATTAGACAGGTGGCAGAGAAGGGGAATGACGGAGCGGAGGAGAGAAGTAAATCCACAGGATTTTACCACTACTGAGTGGTAGAGGGAGAGGATTCTACTTCTACAGCAGAGTGAGAGAGAGAGAGAGAGAGAGAGAGAGAGAGAGAGAGAGAGAGAGAGAGAGAGAGAGAGAGAGAGAGAGAGAGAGAGAGAGAGAGAGTGAAAGGTGGATATAGTAGAGAAGACTGAGATGAGGAAAGAGAGTGCTGGATAGAGATTGGGAGGGATTAGATGAAAAGCAGGTAACAGACATAGACTGTCAGATAGAGGGAGGTAGAGAGAACAGATGCACTCACACGAAAACACACACACACTTTCTATCGGCTGTCATGCTGGAGGTTAAAGTTCTCCTGAGATGAGCTCTGCTGTGCAATATCCATGCTTCCGGACCAGTGCTCAGCCAATCCCGCGGCCCGATCAAACTGACAGCCAGCGGCAGGTCTCTCCCTCGCTCCACCTGAGTGGCTCTCCCTGCCGGGGCCCAACGAGGGCCCACAGACAGACAGGAAGTGTCAGAGCCTGGCCCCGTGCACCACAACCACCAATACTAATCATACACCCTATACCCAAACTAGCCTGCATACTACCGTGTACCTGTCAGACTGGGAATCAAACGACAGAGAGGAGAGAGAGCTGTGGGAGAGTTTAAACTAGGAGAGAGAGGGTGAGATGAGGGAGGGATAGAGGAAGGAAAGTAGGCAGAGATAGAGAGAGACTGTTTGGGGAGAGAGCTGGACAGGAGATGGGGAGAAAGGTGAAAGAGGTAGATAGAGCATTTGAATGAACACTTGCAAGTGGGGGAGAGTAGAAAAAACACACCAAAAAAGACAGCAGAGAGACAGGAGACATGTCTCACCCGGCTAGTTGATAGAGAGAGGGAACCATGTTCGAGATGAGAACATGGTTTTTTTTTCATGTCAGTGGTTCACCCCTTTCACCCACAAGATTGACACAGGAGCCTTAACATTACATAGTCTGGATTTGATTTCAGAGGCTGTAGAGCCAATTCATTTCCGTCTGTTTGAACCTGAGTGAGGAGTGAGGCTGATAAGCAAGCTCTAGAGCCATTAACCTACGGCTATCCCAAGAGAGACCGAAGACCACATGACACCATTGATTTACAAACTCCTTACATTATTACCATTGTGCATGTGCCCTCTACTACCATAGAGGGCACATGCACATATGCACACACTCACACTGGCCTACATACTGTGGCTTATCTCCCCTGTGTCCTGAGGTGTTTGTGTTTGTGTTTCCTCTCTTTAGGAGTAACAGGCGAGGTCATCACGTATTCCCTCTGGAGCGCTGAGTATTGTGCATCGCAGGAGAGAGGCTTTTGATCTAGCGCTGGAAACAGGAACTAAATGTAAACATGCCAAACGCCTGCGCCCCGTGGGGAATCAGCCCTATGAGGACGTGGCGGGACACACTCAGAATACGATGTATCACACGCTTCAACGGGCCTGCTACCGTAAGAGGTAGCAAACATTACTGCACAACCCAGGTGAGGAAAAACACTACAGACACTACAAAAACTGGGAACGATCCAATGTGAGCCAGACAGACAGGAAAAAGTGGTTGAAAAACTTCATCAAAGTTGTAAAGTAGGATTCAGATGGTAGAGCACACAGACTCATCAAAAACACATCTGGGAAGTGGCCATTTCTAAGTGGGTAGTCATCAGGACCAGTGGTTGCGACCATACATTTGACATTCTAAGTGTTCTGACAAGAGGCTTGTGCACCTGCTTTAACACACACGCGCACACACACGCACACACACACACACACTAACACACACACACACACACACGTTCTATATCAATACTTAAAACCCACCGTTGAATAGCTAGGAGGAGCTGATCTAGTCTGGAGCCTGAGCTCAAACAGCAACGGCAGAAGCGAGGCTAAATTACATTGTAAAAAAGCTGGCTGATGACTAATGTAACAGTTCTCCACATACAGGAAGTAGAATTAGGACTGGGGGAGTAATCCTTCACTACTTGGCTGCTGATTGGAGTAATGATTGGGGGAACAGGTAGCCTGTTAGAAGTGGTAGATTTGTGCTACAAGCTCTCACAGTCTCATGTCAGAATTAGACCATCATCCATGTTTCTGAAATGTCACATTTGGAAGTGTTTAGGGTTAAGTTTAGGCATTTAACTCAGAGTTTTTAAGATTAGGGTTAAGTTAAGGCATTAACACTGAATTCTTAAGGTTAGGCATTAACTTCGAATGATTAAGGTTAGGGTTAAGTTTAGGCATTAACTCAGATTTTTTAAAGATTAGGGTTAAGTTAAGGCATTAACTCTGAATTCTTAAGGTTAGTGTTAAGGATTGGGATAAGCTTTAAAACAAAAATATCAAACACAACTTTCGATCGGATTCGAATATGTTACCTTTGGAATCAGAGGCCGATGCTTACGTACGTCCACCAGGCCACTGTACCACGACAGTTCACAAATCTCTGGCGAAACATGAGAATACTTGATGATACTTGATGGTATGTGGTCGGTTGGTTTGCTGAGCCTTCCCAAACCATAGCCCTAACGTTAACCACTCATAATGAATGCCTACACTGTTAACCTTGGAGTTGTTTCTGTGTTAACCCTGTAACCACGCAAAATGAATACGTCAAAAACAGACATTCATCCATAATATGTTGAATTTCGAAGGGAAACTAAGAGATCTTGTTGAGTCATCAGGACCAGTTGTCGCCGCCATACATTTGACATTCTAAGTGTGCTGACAAGAGGCTTATACACCTGCTTTAACCCCTGTTCAATCAGTGTATAAGACATACATTAAACACCCGCACACACACAAACATGGCATTCTAAATCAATGCCCATCTCCAGAGATCTATATATACAGTAATTACGAATTGTTCATGTCCCTAACAATGGGAGTCGTTGTCCAAAAGGCAGGGAGGCAGGCAACACGCTTAGGTCCAAAATAAGCCCAAAGAAACGCATCGGGATTATTTTGGACAGATTTTGGCCAGAGTGAAACATCTTGCTTCACATCTTCCATCGTTCTGGGTGTTAAGAGAGAACAGGTAGCCTGGTATAAGTGGTGTCGTCCCAGTCCTGATTTCTGTCCTGCAGGGGCAAACTCAGGGGTTAGCTTTTAGGCAGTATAGCATTAAGTCAAATAGATTATGTTTAGTGAGATTGGCATGAAGTCAAATATATGTTGTTTAGTCTTGTTGTCATCAAGTCAAATAGATGTTGTTTAGTCTTGTTGTCATAGTCAAATAGATATTGTTTAGTCTTGTTGTCATCATGTCAAATAGATATTGTTTAGTCTTGTAGTCATCATGTCAAATATATGTTGTTTAGTCTTGTTGTCTGTCACGTTCGGACCATAGTTCTTTTGTGTTTTCCTTGTTTTAGTGTTGGTCAGGACGTGAGCTGGGTGGGCATTCTATGTTGTGTGTCTACTTTGTCCGTTTCTATGTATGGCCTGATATGGTTCTCAATCAGAGGCAGGTGTTAGTCATTGTCTCTGATTGGGAACCATATTTAGGTAGCTTGTTTTGTGTTGGGGTTTGTGGGTGGTTGTTTCCTGTCTTTGTGTTCTCTGCACCAGATAGGACTGTTTTGGGTTTGTGGGTGGTTGTTTCCTGTCTTTGTGTTCTCTGCACCAGATAGGACTGTTTTGGGGTTGTGGGGGGTGGTTTCCTGTCTGTGTTCTCTGCACCAGATAGGACTGTTTTGGGTTTGTGGGTGGTTGTTTCCTGTCTGTGTGTTCTCTGCACCAGATAGGACTGTTTTGGGGTTGCCACGTTTTTGTAATTGTGTTCATGTTTAGTTTCTCTTATTAAAAACCATGAACTCTAACCACGTTGCATTTTGGTCCTCCTCTCCTTCGACAGAAGAAAACCGTTAGAGGCATCAAGTCAAATAGATATTGTTTAGTCTTGTCATCAAGTCAAATAGATGTTATTTAGTCTGGTTGTCATCAAGTCAAATAGATGTTATTTAGTCTGGTTGTCATCAAGTCAAATAGATGTTATTTAGTCTTGTTGTCATCAAGTCAAATAGATGTTGTCTAGTCTAGTTGTCATGTCAAAGATGTTTAGTCTAGTTGTCATCATGTCAAATAGATGTTTAGTTTAGTTGGAAAGATAATGTTGTGACCCAGTAGGTTGGACGCTGGAGAAATGGATAAGCTTATAAATATTGTGTGATACTACTGTTAACTATTTGAAAGGAATACTTTAGCAGGGAAAAAGAAAT